>NW_027052227.1:0-30324 GCF_036321145.2 Pelmatolapia mariae | reverse complement strand
AGTTTCAACAGTATGTCTGTAACTATGTGGAAGTGCTCTTAAAGAGTTCAATATCTCCTCTGCAGAAAGAATATACAGTCAGGTCCATAAATATTGGGACATCGACACAATTCTAACATTTTTGGCTCTATACACAACCACAATGGATTCCAAATGAAACGAACAAGATGTGCTTTAACTGCAGACTGTCAGCTTTTATTTGAGGGTATTTACATCCAAATCAGGTGAACAGTAAAGGAATTATGACAGTTTGTATATGTGCCTCCCACTTCTTAAGGGACCAAAAGTAATGGGACAATTGGCTTCTCAGCTGTTCCATGGCCAGGAGTGTGTTATTCTCTCATTACCCCAATTACAATGAACAAATAAAAGGTCCAGAGTTCATTTCAAGTGTGCTGTTTGCTTTTTGAACCTGTTGCTGTCAACTGCCAGGATGAGATCCAAAGAGCTGTCACTACCAGTGAAGCAAGCCATCATTAGGCTGAAAAAACAAAACAAACCCATCAGAGAGATTGCAAAAACATCAGGCGTGGCCAAAACAACTGTTTAGAACATTCCCAAAAAGAAGGAACGCACTGGTGAGCTCAGCAACACCAAAAGACTAGGAAGACCACGGGACACAACTGTGGTGGATGACCAAAGAATCCTTTCCGTGGTGAAGAAAACACCCTTCACAACAGTTGGCCAGATCAAGAACACTCTCTAGGAGGCAGGTGTATGTGCGTCAGAGTCAACAATCAAGAGAAGACTCCACCAGTGTGAATACAGAGGGTTCACCACAAGATGTAAACCTTTGGTGAGCCCCAAAAACAGGCAGGCCAGATTAGAGTTTGCCAAACGACATCTGAAAAAGCCGTCGCAGTTCTGGAACAACATCCTATGGACAGATGAGACCAACATCAACTTGTACCAGAGTGATGGGAAGAGAAGAGTATGGAGAAGGAAAGGAACTGCTCATGATCCTAAGCATACCACCTCATCAGTGAAGCATTGTGGTGGAAGTGTCATGGCGTGGGCATGTATGGCTGCCAGTGGAACTGGTTCTCTTGTATTTATTGATGATGTGACTGCTGACAAAAGCAGCACGATGAATTCTGAAGTGTTTCGGGCAATATTATCTGCTCATATTCAGACAAATGCTTCAAAACTCATTGGACGGCGCTTCACAGTGCAGGTGGACAACGACCCAAAGCATACTGCAAAAGCAACCAAAGAGTTTCTGAAGGGAAAGAAGTGGACTGTTTTGCAATGGCCAAGTCAATCACCTGACCTGAATCCGATTGAGCATGTATTTCACTTGCTGAAGACAAAACTGAAGGGAAAATGCCCCAAGAACAAGCAGGAACTGAAGACTGTTGCAGTAGAGGCCTGGCAGAGCATCACCAGGGATGAAACCCGGCGTCTGGTGATGTCTATGTGTTCCAGACTTCAGGCTGTGATTGACTGTAAAGGATTTGCAACCAAGTATTAAAAAATGAATGTTTGATTTATGGTTCTTATTCTGTCCCATTACTTTTGGTCCCTCAAGAAGTGGGAGGCACATTTGCAAACTGTTGTAATTCCTACACCGTTCACCTGATTTGGATGTAAATACCCTCAAATAAAAGCTGACACTCTGCAGTTAAAGCATGTCTTGTTCGTTTCATTTGGAATCCATTGTGGTGGTGTATAGAGCCAAAAATGTTAGAATTGTGTCGATGTCCCAATATTTATGGACCTGACTGTATTTCATACATGCAAACTTTTGAGCTAAGACAGATGGAGGAAGCCATGCTCTAAAATTACAGCAGTGCAAACTGTGTGTTCACATTGTTATGCGAATTTGCATGTATTCAGTTGGTGATGCAGAAAATCTATAAATGTTTTTATTCTTGGTCCCAATGCTGCAGAGGCTCTTTTACGCAGATAGATTTGGAACAAACGAGCTCAGACTTGAACATTGATCAGTCTGTAAGCTATTTATCACCAAGAATACCTTTTCAATCAATAAGATAAATTTCACTTTGACCTGATGGCAAATGTCACATCGACTGTCAGGAAGCGCTAAAGTAAATATATTATACTAAATATTCTTTTATTTCTCCACTAAGTGAAGTGGTGATTGGTTAATGACTTTTCTCAGCTTTACTCTCATCATACTTGCAGCAAGTGTTTTATTTGAATGCTCATTATAGATCTGCAGCACCTGTTCCTCTGATAATGTCTCTGAGTGGAGAAGGGTGTAGCTCTTTTGATTTGGTGGAAAAAGAGAGTGAAACGATGCATGCAACAGCTCTGTGAGCACACAGAGAGCCTGAAGCAGAAAGATAACAAAGAAAGCTGATAACTGCCACTGTGACACCTGTCAGCTGTGATGGGGGTTTTAGGTTCGTCGCGCCAGTTAACGCAACAAAGCCCGGTTCTATTGAACTTGCTACTTAGTATACCAACGTACACCTCTCCTTACCGGGGTGTCAATGAGGTTCAGGAGGTACCGCTGCCCCTCGTGGTTGTAAAAACAAAGACGCTGTCTGGGCCTTTACGGTTATCCCCCTCTCTCGCTCCACCTGCAGCTTGTCCAGCACCTGTTTGTTCTTCTCCGTCTTCGCTATAGCACCTGTTTGTCAGTCACACCATCAGTGAAAATGACATGAATTAGTTTCAACATATGCGACACCAAAAAATGTGAACTGCTGACGGGCGTTCTCTGACGTGTGTGAGAGGTGCTATCGGGCCTCCAGCTGCAGGAGTAGGGTGACCAGGGGTCATACTTTAGATTGCTCATACCACATCGCTCATATACTGACATAATGTCCCAGGGAAGAATATGAACTTAAGTCACAGAGTACACGTGAGTCTCAAATGAAGTGTGTGTGAAAAAGGGTAGCAGTGATGTATGGTGAACTCCAGACTAGGCAGCAGCTGAAAACAGCTACAACACGTTGACAATTGTAGAAAGCCATCAAGTCACGCTCTCCTCAATCCTTAGTTATGCTGAAATGAAACCAAAGTCAAATACAACTGATTTGTCCTCACACATTAAATTCCAAGTTTCTCCCGTTTTTGGATGCGTTTATTTCTCAAATTTCAGACCACCTCTTAGCATCAGAAACATGTGTCACATTGCATCACACAACCCTGCTCTTTGCCTCACATTTGTTTCTTTGTTACTTTTACCCTTAACTAGAGAACACTGTGGAGTTTCATACATGGAACACTCTCGACAGGAGCAATATTACGGTTTGTGTCATTAACTTCTACCTCCTGGACGTTTAAAAAAATAAAAATAAATTATGATTTGGATTTGCTAAAAAATGAAAAAGTGAAAAGCTGACAGTGTAGAGTGTGGAGAGCAAACATACCAGTCATTTCCAGCAGTCTGTCAGCCAAGGTGCTTTTCCCGTGATCAATATGGGCGATGATGCAGAAGTTCCTGATTCTGTCCACAGGGAATTTGGACAGGTCCACAGCATCCTTAAAAGCAAAACAGCAGAAGCCTGCTAACTACTGACAGGCACTGAACAGCTGTATTATGGTACTCCACCTAAAGCCATGCTGCACACTTGGTTCAGTAACTGCAGCTTATGGTTCTCTGGGGGCGACAAACAGAGAGCTACTGGCTAATGGAGGCAACAACTTTATGACTGTACAGCTTCTTGGCTGTACTCTCAGAATCCTTTCCAAACTGTAACAACAGTGTACCTGCTTATTATTATTAATATTATCATTATCAATGTTTATTGTATCTAGTTCACACTGACAGTACCAGGTCCCTGCAGTTTATTACCTTGTCGGACTGGGTGCTTAGCCTCCTGGAGCTGCTGCATAGCACAGGCAGTGCTTTCATCCAGCGGTGTCTGAACACTGTGTAGGTCACATTAGAGTCTTGACTCTTCCTTCTGCACATTTTAAACTGCAGCACACGTCTAAACAGGGGCGTCCCACAGCACCGTTTCACCATAGAAAACGACATGTTTCGGTTCCGCTTGTAGCCTCACGCCATGAAGAAGACAGGGAGGAGAAATAATGATGATGTAATGTTCACACGATAAAATTAAATATACGAATTTATATATATAAACGAAACTTTAAAAGAAAGAGCACTGTAATCATAATAACCCCGGCGCATTTGCTTTCAGAGGGCTGACATTTTGGGTGACAGGTCAGCGGCAAGGACTTCTGGGAAATGTTGTTCGTTTATCAAGAGAGGCGCAACACGACAAGAGGAAGCCTTACAATAACTTCCGTTTTCGTTTAGTCCAGCACAGAAAGCAAAAGTATCTCTTTAATTCAAATGTACACTCAGCAAAGGTTAGCGCACTTCCCTTATAATCTGCCGAGATGACTCTAATGTCGATAAAGCTAGCTAGACTGCTGCTGTTCATGTGAAAGGCTGCAAAAAAAAGGCTAATACGACCCCAGGTCAGGCTAATGCTTTTCTAAATATTATACAGCAGTGTCCATAGTGATTAATGTCGCAATAATATTTTTACACTCACGTTTGAAACCTTCGAAAGCGTCCAGGGGTCAACTATCACCGCATAAGAATACCTTTGGAAATAACTGACAGGTGGAAGTCCCGCCCACTCAGGCTGTCAGATGAAGGATAAAAATGGATATCAGTTGCTATGACAACGAAACTGCCTCTCGCACAAGAATAGATTATGCCTCTCTTCTTTGTGCCAGCACAGATAATAAGCCTCTGCTAGTCCCCGCTTCTGCCTGTCATGCAATCATCTTTCCCCTTTTCAAAACGTGAGACTTTTAAACTGAGCGACGCGTTTGATTGAAAGCTGTTTTGCTTTCGATAATAAATGGCAGGCTTTTAAATGTAACGTGTTGCATTCATCCGTTTCAAAGACAGCGCCTCGTTCATCAAAGGCGCTTCTGCCTCGTTTCTCCCGCATAATAAAAAATGATGCCGGTCATAAATCTCTCAGAAACAGGACTGTCTGTTGGTATGCAAGACATCATGCACGTGTAATTCTTTGCAGTGTTAAAACTTTAATATGACGTAACAAGTATAGTATAAAACTAGTGTAAAACCAGGGGTGCAGTCATGGGGGGGGGGGAACATGGGGGTCAAAGGCACCACTCCTCTGGTCACCCAACACAAACAATGTTAATGGCTATTATACACTTGTTGCATCAAATAACCTATTTTTTCCCACTATTAGAACTTTTTTTGCAGAAGCATTTGTCTACATGAGTAGTGCTTAACTGCAGAAATACAAGTGCAGCTACTATGTTTGCTCAGTTAAACAACAGAATTGGAACACGCTAAGAGATTATAAAGAAACTTGGCATGTTTATGACCTGTAATAATGTTTTTCGTGTGTTCTTCAGGTTACATTTGAAAGAGTAGAAAACCTCTCTGGGTACTGAACCGTTAGGATTCAGGAGACAAGGATTTAGGAGCCTAATTTTATAAATAAAACTGAACTTAATTGAACCGTTATGTTATCTGGCTGGATTTTTCCACCAGAAAAATCCAAGTGAGCTTCCTGTATTCCAAGAAGACAAAAAGGAGGACCTTCATGTGCACTGATTACTTTCCACTTATATGAATCTTTCAGCCTCATTACACCATTTTTAGTTTTATTGTGTAAAATGGATGTAGTGAAATAAAATGATAGCTCCTTCCTTTTCTCACCTGTTCTGTTAGTATTTAGACAAATTTCCAGGATTTCATTTCTTATATATAAGAAATTAAATAATTAAGCGAAGCTGCCTTTAGACGTTGGGTTTGTTTCATGGAAACCAGCTGAAACTTCATATTGTTTCAAGAAGTGAAGATCAAAATAGTTCAAAACAAGTAGCTTGCATGAGGTTGTTAGGCTTTTTTTGTGAAATTGCTTCAAATCTGTCAATCTGATGTTTACAAAAACATTAATTGCAAAGATTTCTCAATTTTTTGACAACTATGCAAGCAGCTCTACTGTGCTGTCCAACCAGCTAGATACCTCACGTCCGTCAGCACTGATTTCTGTCAGACCACGGCTCACCCACAGTGTGGATGAAAAAATGAAACTTCAGCGAGCTTTGCATTAACAGCTCAGCGCCACAGGGCTTTTTGTGGGTTTTACCAACACGCTCATAATGATAGTTCCTGTCAGCCGAGGAGCACTGGTTGACAACAAATCCTCTTCTACTGAGGAAGGGCCGAGTTGCATCACTTGTGGTCCCAGGAGCCTACAGAGCTGTTGTGAACTGAGCTACAGTTGAGAGCTGTTCTCAAAATACTAATATAACACATTTCAGATTTATTTCAAATACCATCGAACTTGAATGGATTCAAGAATCTGCGCTTTAAAGGATGCACCTAAATGATATCTTACAACCCCTGTTATTTGTTTATATAGCAATTCCCAATGCTGACATGTTAACTAGCTTCACTGAAAAGATATAGAAAGACAGAATCCGACTTTCTACTAGGTCTGAAATATGAAATAAACACTTTGTAAAATCTATTGTTTCCCTATGAAAGCATGAAAAACGGTGACCTCGGAGATGGAGCCAATGTGGCAAGAAAACTAGTTCTTTGAATGAGAACCTGAGGCTGAGTCAGTCCCATTAGACTAGATGTTAAGAAGCCCTAGTGTAACAGCAGAAATAAACATGTTTATAACCTGCTACAGAAAACCTGGTGAGTTTTAGTCTCTGGTCTATAATTTAATTTCCTGCTTCCCTTCACTTGTTTAAATTATATTAAGCATTGAAGTGGATTATAATGCGCAGGAATGCTCTGGCTGACAGGTGGGTTACAGGCAGCTGTCTCTTAGGTGTAACCTCAGCAAATTCACTCTGAACTGATTCACTGAACTGGATCTTTGAACCATATTTGTGGTGTCTGCCATTTAGAGCACTTTAATGCAATTATCTGACATAATTTGTTTGATTGTTGTACGGCTCATTGTACTAATAGAACATGAAGAGGTCTGTCCTCCAGTTTTGATGAGGAAAATTCTAGTGGGTTGTGTTTTTTTGAGTGATATACCACCAATAGCAGGTTTTTGTGTCTGTGTGATCCACCCATACATTCTTTGGATGCACCATGCTAACCAAGCCAGTTAATGTTAGCTAATAACTCCACCCTCATCTCCCAATCCAGTCTTTAAGTCTGACGTCATTAGCTGTTTCTGGGTCCAAACTCTGCTTCAGGTCCCAAAGTCAAACGAACACTGGCGCAACACACAGTTATAAACTGTCTAAATTCTTTCATCTTTAATAAAATGATCAGTGTGGCTGCTCTGCCAGGCGTAACAATTAAGTTTAAAATCCAGGCATCCATGAAAACAGAATTTATGAAATTTAACGGAGTTAGAAGTTAGCAGGAAGTTAGCTCGCTAGTTTCCACCTAAACATGATATAGCATGTTCTGACTGAGAGATTTCTGAAAAAATTAAAACGTACAGCTCTGCTATCACTTCAGACATAAATGAAGACAGAAAACTAAACAGTAGTCACGTTTGAAGTTTTACTTTAGTTGGGCTAGCTGGTATATAATGATGTGCTACGTGGTGGCTAGCTATACAGCTATGGTTAGCATAATATAAACACAGTGAAGCTGGAGGATGAACGCTAACTTAAGGGTTCCCAGTGGTTAGGGACAACCATGCTGTAAACGGACCAAACTTCAGTCAGGAGAACAACTCAGGTAATCCATCCACAATACAACGTTAGTCATTAATATACTGCTGCATGGGCTGGGCTGTAGTTACATCGTAAGGTTTTAAAAACTGAGCTTTAAAATGAACAGTGGTAATAAAAACCGAGAGAGGCCGACAGTGATCACTGACTGTTTTTAGGGGCTTGTCGAGATCAAATAGAACAAGATACAAAACATTAAAACATGTTAAAAACACAACAGCCATATTAAACGCAGAGTAGTTTGGACCCAGAAGCAGGGCTCTTACGTCATCACTTAAAGACCGGATAAACATCATTACTGATCCCGAAAGATCACAACTTTAATGGCCACAATGTAAAAATAGTCTTTAAAAAGCAGCGTTTTCTATGCAGAATTTTGGCCCATTCTTTTTCACAATGTTGCTTTAGTTCATTGAGTTTCTCTAAAGGTCCCACCACTGGGTTTCACTCAGATCGATGTTGCTTGGGATCATTTGCATGTTGTATGACCTTATTTGGGCAAAGCCTCTGCTGTGAGACAGATGGCCTCATAGTCAACTCAATATACATCAACATTTTTGCTAATTGTGGTGCTGTGCATTATAGCCAAGCACCTCCACTTTTGTTTTTCCAAAGAAGATTGTTCATTGTGCATTCAATTAGCAGCACCTGGCTGCTACTTACCATCTTAAATCCTATGGAAGCAGTATACTTAGCTTTTTGCAGTACTGAATAGAGTCCTGTGAAAACTTTAACATGACTGTGCAGGCTCAGGAATTAACTATATATGGTGGTTCGAAACTTGTGAAGGCGTTTTACAATCGCCTGTTAATTTTAGCTCTTTAAATAGCAAGTTTAAAACTCACCAACACAGTGATTAAAAGTACCCAGAACTTATATAACAACACAAAAATAAACTGAACATTTGTACATCAGTAGACTTAAAGGTTGGAACTTAAAGGACTAACAAAAGTAGCCATCTTCAGTGTCTTTCTTCACTAAGCTCTTTACAGTTAAAAAGAAAAATAAGCAGCTACGCAGTTCATTCTCTTTATTTATGTTCTTGTCTCCAAAGTCAGGACAAAGACCAGATATAAAGAACTGAAATTATGTGTTTTATTAAAAAGTGCACTGAATCAAGCATCCACCTGGACCTGAACAATCCCTTTATCTGGAATGTTTAAGACTCTGTCAGGATGTTGGAGAAATATGAATTATAGCCAACGACATAATGAAAATAAATCATAAAAATCATAGATTTTGTCTCCATGCAAAGTTTGTTTCAACAAACAAATCAAGAGAAATTAAGTTAAAATACCCATGTGAAGAAAAAGTATATCACGTCATGAAAAAACTTACACCTTAGAGTATCATGTATGACTGCTGATATGGGGCTGAACATGACTTTTCTCACACAATATACAGTAATCATGACAGAGATGGAAAGCAATCATATCTCGAGCAAAACAGGTTTAACAATACATTTTTCTCATTCTTGGAGTCCAGCATCCTCTTACTGTTCACAGATCAAAGGACATTTTTGCAGGATTTTAACCACCACCAAGATACTTCCCTAACTTTAAAGACTGAGTTACATGAGCATTTGTATTATACAAGAACAATAAACCCATGAAATTATTCTGATTTTACCCCTGATTTTAAATACATGTACTAAACTAAAAGTAAAGTAATAAAGGCGTGAATAAATAAATACTCTGGTATTAGCTTGTTGGTGTTTCTGTGAAACAGTCTCCTGCCTATAACTGACATCTCATATATATATTTTTTAATGGAAGGACTCAGAAGAGACTAAAATAGAACAAAAAGGTGAGTAAACATCCAACTTACATTTTAAAAAATGAATGTTCATGTTGTTTAGTTTCTGCTGGTGTTTAAATAGGCAAAGTGTTTGCTAGCATTATAGATTTATACTTCTGTGTTGAATCTCTGCAGAGCCTACAACTAAAGCATGATTTAGACTTCCGCGGGAAATCGACGTCCTAACGTCCGTAGTAACCGAAAACCCCTTTTATCCCTACTCTGCAACCTTCCATGCCAGTCAAGTCATTGCGTTATGCAGCAACCTGACGTGTAGTTACATACATGGATTGCTGTGAAGGGTTAAAACGGGGTTCCAAATATGGCGTAACTTATTTGGAACCCCATACAATTCACGTGTTTGTCATTGCCAGCATTTACACTTGTGGCAGGGTGCCTGCGTTACTCTGCAGCTTTGCTGCCAGAACACTAGTTGGACATTCTTGAGCCGATTAGAGTCGAAAAGAAGGCCAAGAATAGTTGTAGCAGGCTGCATTAACACAACATGTAATAGCAGTTCTAGGTAGGTCCACATCAGGTGCAAGTTCATAAAGTGTTTGCTGTTACAACGTAACAACAGCGTATATTTAACACAGAAGCATAAATACCACTTAAAGCAACACTTCTGTCCGCTCTGTTTTATTTTTTGTGGGGTCATCTGCGCACCCTGATGGCCAGAGAAAATTATTTTTATGGGTAATTTTGAATTCTTCTGTTCCCTTTTGGAGATCTAAAACTAATCCATTTATCTGCTCTTGTTGTACATAAATTATTTTTTCTGGGGTATAGCTAGTTCTGAAGTTTTCCCATTTTTTACACATATATTACACATGCACAACCTTTGGGAAATATGTCTTTTTTTATAGTGTATCGTTTGTTTCTTTGGCGATATTGTCCTGTAATCCCAAATGGTACATCGAGCTGGCAGAACCACACATTCTCATTTTATATCTATTTCTTTTCACAGCCTTTCATGATCTGGGAGTGTTTCGATAATTTTGGAGATTTTTTTCTTTCTTTTTTTTTTATTGAAGCCCCATACCTGTAGTCAAAGATAATAAAACAAGCTTTAAACTGTAACAGTACTATACAAGTGTGTTTTTGCATTGGCTTGGAAATAAAGAAAAAAAAGAGTTGAAAGACTCTTATATGAAGAAAGAAATCAAACGATAGTCAGTCCCTTTCACTCGAGACAAAAATATATACTGTTATATCAAGAAAGTGGGCATTACAGCAGAATTCAACACACTGAGAAGTGATCCGAAATCAAACGTGATTCTTAGTGATTATGTGTTTACTCTTCATTGGATCTGTATGTACAGCAGCCACGTAGTGAAACTGGAAACATACTTTGAAAGAAATATGCACTCTAATTAGAGTCATCGTACAATATATGTCACCATGAAACCATAAATATAAATATACATACACATTTACAAAAAGCCGGGCTCTTAAAAGTGCTGCAGACAGTGTAGAAAACAGGCGAAGATAGAGGGTCACACTGCAGTCCAGGGCTTCACTCTGCAAAGGTTTGTGTACATAGTTGCTGGAGGTATTTGATTCATTACTTAGACCCCAGACAAGAAGCTATCAAAATTGGTCTCTTAAACAGAGGGGACCATATTTGGTATAACGGGTTCTTTGTTTAAGTAGGTTGCCCAGTAGACGAGGTTGAAGATGCCAAAGAGAACAGGAAACAAAATCCGTGACAACCTGTCAATTTTGCTGACACTGTTGAAGGTCTTCTTGCTTTCTTGGGCCTTGCCATCCGCTTTGGGCTTGTTTGGGTCCGTTGCTCCGCCTTTGGCGATGGTGGGAAGAGTGCTGGAATCCTTGGTCACATTAGGCGCGTAGTTGGCTACTGCTACAGCGTAGGCGTTATTCTTCTTGACGATGGAGGCTCTCTCTTTCTTCTGTTGAGAGACCAAAAGGATTACCTGGAAAGGCAGCTTTACTTGTCACCATCTGCCCCTGAATTTCAAAATGCATTTACATGAAGAGAGCGGAAACGGTAATGGATCGAGCACATTTTGCAAAGTCAGAATGAAGACCACTTTTATTTTATCCAGGGATGTTCAGTTTGTGGCAGACTTATCCATGAACAGGAGGTCTAAATACTGTCTTCCATCACCCATCTTATATCCCACCTCGTGGTGAAAATTAAAACTTTATGAGGAGACAGGAAAATTACATTACAGTTGCAATTTCAAATGAATGATGAAAGATTTCTTTCACTGCATTTTAATGACTTTTCTTCAAACCTAGCCCTCTGATAATCTGCATTCTCCTTTTCAGGTTAAAGGAAATGATGGTTCATTGCTTCATTAAGCAGCTCCAGAAAAAATTCCTTTTGTTGTCTTTTTATGCTACCCGTCGTGCTATATAAGATGAGCCTGCACTTATATGAGCCAGCAACTTTAATTACCACTCCTGTGGTAATTAATTGTTTAGCTAAGACAATCAAGTGCTTTTTATCTTTCTCGTTGTTTGCATGAAGGTATCATTTCTGTTGAGATTTTGTGCTTTCTCACTGTCCAGAACACGTCCTCTCTGTTTTTGTTTTCTCATTACGTTGAAATGATTTTATGCAAGATTTGCTTTCATTTCCCAAAAAAAAAAAAAAATGTCTGGATGTGCCTGGAAAAATGTTTATACCTAAATTTGATTTCTGGATTTTCCTTCTACCCTTGATATAATGTAATGTCGTACAACATGTTTATCAGAGTTTGTACTCTTAGACAGATTTTTCTGTGGTAGTTTGAGGGTTAAGCGCTCTGCTGAAGGGCAAGTCACTATGTAGTTAAATGAGACGAGTGGATTAATGGTACTTTATGTCACTGTCACCCTAGGCAGGGGTCAGCACCTCAGCTGTGGCTGCTGCAAAAAATAAATGAAACTTTATGGAAAAAAAAAACAACCCTAATATTACATCTGGCATCTGTCTGTCCGTCCACGTGTGTGGCTCTTTTTCTCCTGTTTGGTAGGAGGGGCTAAAATGGCTCTTTAGATGTTGAAGATTGCCGACCCCTGCCCTAGGGAAAACAATGGTTGGAGTCAGCGGCACAAGCAAAATTACTGTGCTATGATTTGTGAACCTCTTGGCTTTGAAATGGCTATTTCAAAGATGGGGACCAGGCCCGCAACCACTCACACTCAGTTCCCATCTTAAAGACACTTTGGCACATCAAGACAGCAATAAGATGGAGTCAGTCTGCTATTAGTTTGCAACTTTCAGGGTTC
The DNA here is from genome assembly GCF_036321145.2 of Pelmatolapia mariae. Classification (NCBI taxonomy): domain Eukaryota; kingdom Metazoa; phylum Chordata; class Actinopteri; order Cichliformes; family Cichlidae; genus Pelmatolapia; species Pelmatolapia mariae. Next base: position 17,658 of record NW_027052227.1, on the reverse strand, counting down.
AGGTTGGCAGTTACATGCAATCTGTGATAAAAAAAATTAGCATTAACTACTTACATTCATTAGTTACTTGGACTCTTGGACTCTAAAAGTAAGTAGCTGATGTGAATTTCAGTTTTAATGTGAATTTCTATATATGTAGATGGTAACAGATACAAAGAAAGGCATTGCAGATGAGTTTTGCTAATTGGTGCAGACCAACTCAGATTGATTGCAACATTTTGTCAATCTGTCTGCAATTATAAATTAGACAGCAATTACTTACAAACCTCCACCAATCTGTCTGAGAGTGACTGCAGTCAGTCTGAATCAGATGGTGATTGGCTGGAGACAGATTGCCTCTCACCAGATGACCATACAATCAAAAATGGTTGCCCAAAGGTCGAAGGTGTTGCACATTCAACCTCTGGGGAATTGTAGTAGGTCTGTAGGACTGCCCTAATGTATGGTTTGAAGACAGTGGCACTGACAAAAAGATGGGGGGCCAAAATGCAGGTGACAGAGTTGAAGATATTGAAGATCCTGGGAGTGACCAGCATGGACACGATGAGAAATGAGCACAACAGCTCAGGCTGCAAGGAAGAAGTTCATGGAGAGCAAGCAGAGGGTTGGTGTGACAGCGGATGGACAGAGGATGTGAGGGATAGAGTGAGATGGAAGCAGATGATCCGCTGAACCCTGAAGGAAGCAGCCAAAAGAAAAAGAAAACACACAGACCCATCTTCTCATCACTAATAGAGCCTGTACTCGACAGACTGAATTTTAAAGAATCAGACACACTGCTCAGAATACTAACCAGCTATTTTTGCCTATTCCTATTATTTCTGTGGAGGTAAGCCACATTCGTCACATCCCAACATTTACAAATTTAAATCCCTTATCACTTTATGTTCTTAAAACATTTCTGCCCCCTGTTGATATAGGGATTGTAATTTGAATGTATGGTTTTGCTCGACTAAATGCTATAAAAGGGTAAAAAACTGATTTTGTGGAATGACTGAGGGCTTCATGTTGGACCAAAGAGTATGTGAAAGGGCTCTCTGTGATTAAAGCGTGTCACCCTTCCCATTTCAGACTCAACGACCGCCACCACCCTCTCCAATCCAGACTCAACGACCTCCATCACACCTCCCACCCCCCTTTCCTCCTCCCTGGAACTCAGAATACACACTGAGGATGTGAGCCGACTATTTCAGAAACAGAAGCCCAGGAAAGCCCCCGGACCAGACGGTGTTTCACCCTCCTGCCTCAAGACCTGTGCTGAACAGCTGGCTCCCATCTTCACTCACATCTTCAACAGATCCCTGGAGCTGTGTGAAGTTCCATCCTGCTTCAAACGCTCCACCATCATCCCTGTTCCCAAGAAACCTACCATCACAGGACTGAATGACTACAGACCTGTCGCCTTGACGTCTGTGGTCATGAAATCCTTCGAACGACTGGTGTTAGCCATCTGAAGGACATTACAGGCCACCAGCTGGACCCTCTGCAGTTTGCATACCGGGCAAACAGGTCGGTGGATGATGCAGTGAATATGGGGCTGCATTACATCCTGCAACACCTCGACCGCCCGGGAACTTATGCCAGGATCCTGTTTGTGGACTTTAGTTCGGCTTTTAACACCATCGTGCCTGAACTTCTCTCTTCCAAACCTCTCCCAGCTCAGCGTGTCTCCAGCTACCTGTCAGTGGATCACCAGCTTCCTGACAGACAGAAAGCAACAAGTGAGGCTGGGGGAGATCACCTCTGAAACTCGGTCCCTCAGTACTGGTGCCCCTCAAGGATGTGTCCTCTCACCACTACTGTTCTCCCTCTACACCAATGACTGCACCTCCAAGAACTCGGCTCTTAAACTCCTGAAGTTTGCAGATGACACCACCGTCATTGGCCTCATTCAGGATGGTGATGAGTCTGCATACCGGCAGGAAGTTGAGCGGCTGGTACTCTGGTGCAGTCAGCACAATCTGGAGCTGAACACTCTTAAAACTGTAGAGATGACAGTGGACTTCAGGAGACACCCCCCAACTCTGCCCCCCCTCATCATATCAGACAGCCCCTGTGTCGACTGTGGAGATCTTCAAGTTCCTGGGTACCACCATCTCCCAGGACCTGAAGTGGGAGACCAACATCAACTCCATCCTCAAAAAGACCCAGCAGAGGATGTACTTCCTGAGACAACTGGGGAAGTACAGTCTTCCACAGGAGCTGCTGATCCAGTTCTACACTGCAGTCATTGAGTCTGTCCTGTGCTCCTCCATCACAGTCTGGTATGGTGCAGCCACTAAACAGGACAGGAGCAGACTGCAGCGGACTGTACGGGCAGCAGAAAGGATCATCGGTGCCCCCCTGCCCTCCATCCCAGGATCTGTACCTCTCAAGAACCAGGAAACGGGCAGGGAAAATCGTCACAGACCCCTCACACCCTGGACACAGACTTTTTGACCTGCTGCCCTCTGGCAGACGGTACAGAAGCCTGCAAACCAAGACCACCCGACACAGGAACACTTTCTTTCCCCTCGCCATCTCCCTCCTAAACAGTTGACCTGTCACACTGCTTCCCACTGCCAGACTGCAACTGCACCTTATGTACATTCTGTAGTATTCATTCCACCTCATTTCATTTCTGTATTTTATGTACATAAGTTTAGTTATTTATAGTTGGTTCACACAGCTTTGTGTATGTATGTGTATGCATGCGTAATGTACATATAGGTGTGTGTGTGTGTGTGTGTGTGTGTGTGTGTGTGTGTGTGTGTGTGTGTGTGTTTTTACATTGCTGTGCTTGAGAGCCACCATCTACCGGAACCAAATTCCTTGTATTTGTCTGCACATATACTTGGCCAATAAACACAATTCTGATTCTGATTCTGAAAAGAATTACACATTATCTGACCATTGATGGGATTCACCTTTCCTAGGCTGAGTTTGGCACCTATTAGCACCAGGGGGGATGAACACCTGACTGCACTTATATTCTTTATCGATATGCTGAGCCTCAGAGTGAGTGATTTTATTATTAGTTCTCAGTAGCTGCAGCATTCTGGCTCCACTCTTGGAAGGTTAAAGAGGCCATTACTGCTGTTTCCCTTTGCTTCCAACAAATGCCTTCAAAGCTCTCTGAGCTCTCTGAGCACTGCCTCCTTCAGCATACAGTACAATGCTAATGAATTCTCTTTGAAGGCGGAGCCTGTCAGAGGATGCGCTTTCTTCTTCATTACCTTGTCAGTCACCACGCTTTTTCCATCCCAAGCCCAGCCACGCTTTGTGAAGTAATTGACAGTAGCAAATTCAATCAAAGCGGAGAAGACGAAGGCGTAGCACACGGCAATGAACCAGTCCATGGCAGTGGCGTAGGCGACCTTAGGCAGGGAGTTCCTTGCACTGATACTCAAAGTTGTCATTGTGAGAACAGTAGTTACACCTGGAAACACACACAAGCAGATAGCCAATAATATGAGCTCTGGCAATGTTTATTAAGGTTTTTTCTACTGTAATACACATTCTGCTACACAATACTGTAATGAAGCAGGGGAACCAAGTGAGACATATGACAAGAAAATCATTTTATTTTTTCTTCTTTCGTATAACTTTTAATATTTCTTCTGGAGCTCAGGAGATTTGATGTTTTTATTTCTTTCTGTGAGCTAACCAGTGCTGAGTCACTAATATTACTTTCACTTGGCTTACAGTCAGGTCAAGCAGTAGCGTAGCCAACTGGATTTAAAAGCAGTGGGGCCTGTAAGAACTGCCCCCACCCCCTTCTCTTTATCTGTTTTCTTTCGCACAGAATTTCCCATCAGCTTCCAACAATTCCCTATATTCATCCTTCAAGCTTACAGTGTTAATTTTTGACAAAACTAGGGGAAGGTCTTACTGCCATTGCAGCACACGCATAAAATCCAGCATCTACAACAGTCAGCTCAAATTAAACTGGTGCTAACAATCATCATATATGTCATATATGCTTACCAAACACAGTCCTAGCTGGCACTGATTCTCTATTCAGCCAGAAAGACACTTGGGAAAGGATGACTGTCATGATGCATGGGAGGTAAGTCTGGATAACAAAGTAGCCAATCTTCCTCTTCAGATGGAATTCAGCCGTCATCACTGTATATTCACCTGCAGACGAGAATCAGGTTTAATTACATGATGCAAAGAATTCAGCTTCTTGATTCACTCTGATTTCTTGCCATCAAACATATACTCTTACTGGCCACTTTTTAAGTACATCGTTTCAACTCCTCATTCAACTTGGTGCATTAGGCATCTAGACATAGTCAAGATGACTTACTGATCATCAGAATGGGGAAGAAAGGTAAGTTAAGCGACTTTCATCTCTTACTTTGGTAATTGGTTTATTATTCATAATGAAAACACTTTTCTTTAATCTATATATCTATCAGTGTAAAAATAGTAAAACCGGAGTGAGGGCCATGATGAATGAGTGTGTCAAGTGTTTTAACCCACACAACTGGAAACAATATCTTCTTACTCCAATTTAGCTATGCAAGTGCAAACCCACGCCTTCCTGTGCCTGTATATTCATGTAATTCACATTGTTAAAATATTATATTTATATCTCAAGCTTTAAGACAACAAAGCAGTATTAAACATAGATTAACTGTCAGCAGTGCACAGTGGATATACAGTAATAATCCATCAATACATGCAAAAGTAGGCAGTGAGAGTTCCCGGCCACCGAGCAAAGCCTAATAGCTGACAAGGCGGTCAAACCGTGCCAGCGCTGCAGTATCAGGCAGTCTTTCCAAACAGAAGATATCTCAAAGAGAAGCCAAGATTAGACATGGGAAGAAAAAGATGTGTTACCAATGGCAACAGAACAGAGAAACATAGCTCATTTGCTATGATTTTGAAATGAAGGCCTTGATATACGCTGCCACTTGGCAAGAGGAAAGTCTTTTTCAGCAGTGGGAAGGAGGGGGTAGAAGGGATGTCAATTCCACAGAATAATCCCCAAAGATGTTTTTTTGTAATATTCCCTCTCTTTCTTTAATAGCACTGTAGCTGTGCTGCTTGTGTTTCTAGCAGTTACGTGAAGACTTATTCTGTCTTTGACACAGGCATACATGCTAGCACAGGAATTTGGAGGAATCGAGTGCACTGTCAGTACTCTCTATGGAGCACTGTATCTTCTGTAATTTAATTTGCATGCCGGTCCGGTGCTTGTGTTGTGGAATGGGGGAAGGGGATGTACAAGCAAGGATATGGATGCTGATGAGTCTTCTCTGGAAAAGCTTGGGATCGCTTCACTTAGAGGGAAGACAATTATAGCATGAAGATAGTAATCCTGTCATGTTGCCCACTGAAGCACAAAACAAGTGTAGGAAACAAGGTTCCCTTCTAAATGGATGAGAACACCTCAGTCTCTGAGAACGTGCTATACAAAGGAAACTGAAGGAATATGTGTTATTTGGAAATGCTATAGAAATACTATTCAAACAACTGATGCTATACATTCATTATTTTTGTACACATCATAGCTCCTGTCATGTTGGTCAGACTGAATGGTTTTCCAGGCAAGGATAACATTTTGATAACATTTTATAATTCGGCCCACGACTAAGGCTGTAATTCCCCTGTAACTGAATGGAATTTCAGTATTTTTTTTATTACAATATGTAATTATAGTTACCTACAATTAGATAAGTACATTAGAATAAAGGGATAGCAAATGATGTTATTACAGGAAATAAAGAAATAATTAAACTGTAGGTGCAGCGTAAAAAAAAAATTCAATGTAAGAAATGAGTAATGGGAAATATTGTTTGTTTTTCTGCAAAATTACCATGAAATTACACAATGTGCAGAAACAGTACATTATTGGCCAAATACTTCTGACTGACATATTTTTACCCAGTGAGCATATCCTGGATATTCTCCCTTTTTTTCTAATAACCTTAAAATTAGCCTACTGTATTTGTCGGACTATAAGGCGCACCGGATTATAAGGCGCATGGATGCCTGGATGTTAAACTTAATTGTTACACCTGGTAAAGCAGCAGTTTTTACCTCTCAGTGATGTCGCAGTGTTCGTTTGACTTTGGGACCTGAAGCTGACGGAGTTTTGGACCCAGGTTACTCAGCGAGGCTCCTGACCAGTGTTGGGTAAGTTACTTGAAAAAAGTAATTAATTACTAATTACTTAGTCAATATTGTATTTAAAATACTTATCTAATTACTGTGTCAGAAAAGTAACTTAATTACTAAATAAGTAATTTAACTAAATACTTCTTAAAATCCCTATAAACCTTGAGTGGGCAAACAATAGAAATTAAACTCTATAAATAATAAACAATTTTTTTTAAAGACGGAGACTCTACAGTACGCAGCGGTAGCATCTTTTCCACAATGTAGCCTGCAAACATTTTTTAAGCTCACCTTCAGACGCTTTCTGTGCTGCTGAAGTAAAATCAAGGTTTGCCTGCTTAGCAGGAGTTGCCGCGGTGTTATCCATGGATGATGAACAAGGATCACTCAGAAGTGTTCGTCTATGCTCTCGTGCTCTCGCTATTAACAGCGGCCGATAGTTTTTTCTCCCCAGGACATAGCTTAAATATTACTGTAATATTCTTGTCTGCTTGTTTCAGAAAAGTGAAGAGACGGGAATATGTCCACTTCATAAAACAGCCACACGCTTCAGCCGAGTTCGACATCTTCCGCTTTAGAATACGACTATGCAGCAAACTGGCGCGAAATGACGTGCAGCTGCACTACAGCGATGTTAAAGCGGCAGAGTTTACTTCTACGTTTAGAAGATAAATTATTGAAATTAAATAATGATATTCAGCGAGTTTAATTATTTTACAACTGTAATTAAAATACCTAAAAATGAACAGTAATTAGGTACTCTACTTTTTCAGTGGAAAAGTAATTTAATTACAATAACGCGTTACTTAGTAACACATTACACCCAACACTGCTCCTGACTACGTAATATCTCCGACAATCCATCAAGCGGTTTGGCTTCGTAGCTTACCAAAGTCGTACTAAAACCTTTTTTGACAGATTTTTGAGCGCCGTGTAGCACATAAAATCGGTTCACGGTCAGTAAGCACAACCAGAATTCATACAAAAAGCGCACTGTCGATTTTTGAGAAAATTACAGGATTTTAAGTGCGCCTTATATTACAAAAAATTCCTATCAGTATGACCTGAATACAGAGACTGAACTCATGAAGTCAACAGAAAATTGATTAAAGGGGTCAGCAACAAGGCCATACACTTTCATACAACTTGGAAGCTTTTTACAACAAGAGGAGTCACACAATGATGGGAATTTTTTGCCTTCAGGAGGATCCCTAGCATTATTAGTGTCCCTTTGACTACCTAGCTAAGCTAGATAACCAGCATTAGCTACTAATATGTCTGCTCTATTTTGTTCTCCAAAATAAAATATGCTGAGCCTCAAAACGAACATTTTCTTTATTCAACAGCAGCAGTTACAGATAACACGGGAGGCGTGATGAGGGAGCGGGGTAGTACAGTAAATCAAAACGCAAGCATGCCACATTAAGGTATGAGCCTCTGTATGTGGGATGCATGCTGTAACTAGTGAGTTACAAGGCATCTCACAATGCTACTGATTTAGTAGTGTTTTTGACAGCTGTATGCCTGCAGCTGGTATCAGCAGAGAAGCCACCATAAACTAAAAGCTGCCCAGCAACAAACCAACAAAATGATGAAGTTAGCACCTTGCTAATGAATATAGTGGAGTATTTAGCAGCTAAAGAGCCAGAAGTACCCCCCAGGAGACCCTTAAGAGCTAAGAGTATGTGATTTGCTAAATGTACAGAAACAACTCTAAATGAATGCTATTTTTAATCAGTACTGGCTGGATGTGTGGGGGAAGGGGAAAGCGTTTTAGGCATTTTAACAAACAAGAAAACACACTTTAGTTAAGCTGTCCTTTAGTACTACAATACTTTCCACACTGTGTGTGAAGTAAAGCATCACTACATTCAGCTCTGTTCAGGCATGGATTTTTATGAATAATGCATTCAACAAAAAGATGTTTCTGAGACAACAAACATATATTTTGAATTGTGAGATTCTTCTAACAGTGTCTTGGTGTATTCACAGGCTTATGCAAGATGTCCGTCCCTGTAAAGCCAGAGAGTGCATTAGTTCGTGCCAAATGACCTAGTTTGCAAGTACGCTACACCACACACTGACACACTAGTAATGAATGATTAATTTAAAGTCAGCCAATCAGATAATGTGGAGTGACTAGCTAAACAAGAGAAACAGCTACTGGCAGGCATTCTGCCTTCCACCAAAGCATCAAACACCATTTAACCTATATAGGAAAATTTGGTCCATGTAAGGGTATTCTTACATAATAAAACTGCAGAAGGGATTCCCTTGATGGGGGATTTCAGTCACTGGGGAAATACTGTGTACTGGTAATTGATACCTAAAGGGAACATTGGTGGAACACTCAGGGATGCAGTAGCATGCACATATTCATTCTCCGGTGTAACTTCAAACTAAAACCCAACATTGCAGCTATAATTTCAGCCTGTATTTAAATTCACAGCTGACTAATTAAAAAAAAGAAAGAAAAACCTAGTCCTTTTTTAGTTCTATTAAAAGCAGAATGATCACACATCTTTCAGTAAATATGGTCTTAGACTTTGATACAAGAACACAGGTTTAGATCTTGTGTTTTTTTCTTCAATACTTTCACCTACTTTATCCTGAAATACATCAAAGCTCCAGCATGAAAAAGTTCCAGAAATGAAAAAAGTAGAACATCTTGTGAGAAAAGGGGGACTCACTCTCCACGCTCAGGCTCATACAAAAGACATCCAACTCCACAGCAAAGCTTTGTAAACCACCCACTCTTTCCTTAAGTGTACCTTTAAAGTCTGCAGGCGATAACCCTCAGGTCAGTGTCCTCCACAGGAGCAAATTTCTCAAACTCTTGCATGATCATCAAATGTAACTCATTCTTTACATTTGTGATAATCCATCCCAGGCATTATTCACATTTCCACTCTGATCTCACTTTCTTCCCTGAGAGGTTCAAAACAGTGCTTTTCCCCCTTTTTAGCTAATTTAGCCCCTGCTAGGGCTGATACATTTTCAAAGGAAGTTTCAGCGTTCTTTAAACTGATGAATCCAAACTGACAATACTTTATCTTTAAATAGCCAGAATCAATCAGTCCATGTACAAACAATACAGATTTAAAAGATGGTGGTGGTGGGTGGGGGGGACGACGACGTCAGTCTTCCAGCAATTACAGCCTACTTTCCCATTCTCACCACTATAATCACCGTGACTTCTATCATCATCTTGCAAAAGCTGCATATCCAGAAAGGTTTCTTCTGTCAGGTTTTCCTCAGAAGTAGTATTACTAAAATTAGATCAGTGCTGTCACTCAGCGACACAGAGTATATTGGATGCTTTCAGATCTCTCATCCTCTGCAATTTACTTGACCTACACCACAGATGCTGCTCTGCTAAATGCTGTAGAAAGTACATTCAGTAATTCTAATTGGTTGGGTAAACTTATTCTTTTAGGTGTAAAGTAGCTTTTAAGGCTAATCAAGACTTTTCTATCATGCCAGTGCCATAAAGGACACGCCTCTGTAACTATGCAACATTAAATTTGACGGCAAACTTGTGGTTCCCAATGTTTCTTATAATAACCCAGTATGTTATTTCACTTTTTACATTTATGCCACTGTATTTTTGGGGGGACAACGCTGCACTTGTATTTCACTAGATTTATTATAAAGGACTACTTAATAATTATTTTGTAAATTTACATAATTCTACTAAAAATGATAAAATTGTAGCCAGCATTATATAAATAAAATTAGTACCAGATAGGACTAACTTTAAAAGTAAAATTATGTATAATTTATAAAACAGTGAAAAAAAATCAGTCAGTAAGACGAGAAGATGCTATAATAAAGCCAGTCCATCACTTCCTAAGCATCTATTTTTTTTACTTTTATTATACTTTTCTCACTTTTCTTTAAACGTTGCTTGTTAAGCCCTTTGTGACTTGTGTTTGGAATAGTGCTATATAGGTACTTTTTGATTAGTTTATGCTTATGCGACCATGGCAACATTCATTGTCACCATGACAACATGCACCATAATAAATTGTGTGTCCGCTGAAGTTGGTTCATCTGTCAGGTCTGTTTTGTCATCCTCCAGGCTCTGCTTCACTCATTCTTACCCATGACATCGTCATTATTTTTATCATTATTGTTGTTATTATTATTACATGACTGCTGCTGTTTATTCTGTGATAAACAGCACTGCGTTAACTTCTCATACCACAGTGCTCCCACTCTGCTACAACAACTAACCAACCACATCCACCCCATCACATCTCACTGCACCGATCAGGCGGCCTATTTATGCTTGTCGATGTTACTGCTGCTCCACTCCACCCAGCCTCCACCTGCTTTGGTTCTGCTCTGTTTGTACACACCCTGGGGGGTATTTATTTCTAAATTAATAACTGTTGGGGGATTACTTGCAATGGTTCCTGCATGTTATTTATCACTATGCTGTGAATTTCATTCTGCTACACGGTATTGCTACAGCAGGCAGCTTTACCAACAGGGGGCCATTTTCCCCAAATAATTCAGATTTCCATTTTTATTTTGCATTATAGTTTATGATAGAATCAAATGTAATGTTAAAAAAATAATATAATAAGGACATAAAAAGAAATATAAAACAGATCTTGTAAATAAAGGTAAATTTTTCTTGTCTTTATGTGAAAACAATCCTCACAAAACCAAGACTAGAACATATCATTCGTCTCACTAACTTAGAGTGCATTAAATACCCTTTATGGCTGATTTGCTTATCACCAATATCACATCATCTGCCATCGCGAAGGCAGATTTCTGTCGCTTCCAGCGTTTGAAGGAAAACAGCTGCCATCATCCTCTCATCCTTTTAGAAGAAGCCTGGTAGCCTCACACTGCCTCGCTATTTAAATTCAGACTTGCGGCATGTTTAGTTACCCCATCTTACAACCAGCTTTTTTGATCTAATCTTTCAAGTTACATCTATGTGTTTCCTACATCTTGGACAGTGATGGTGTCGCTTTCATCTTCACACACACACAAGTTTCGATCTTGTTTCTTGGCATCTGTGTTGGCGTATGTAGAAGTGTATTGCTTCTATTTTTAATCCTCATTATCTCTTACTTTTTTTTTTTGGTATGGATTTGTTTTTTTTTTCTGAACTTTGTCAACGATATGCTTGTTAGAACACTTTTTTGAAATAATTTAACTTGACAACCGATTACCTTGGACAGAGCATATTTCTATTTCTGTGTATAGCCAGCAAAGTTTCAAGACAACATGTTCGTTGCTGCCACGTTTCCCTGTGCTTTAAAAACCCAGCTCAAACTTTAAGACCTGAATGAAAAACATCTATTTAGTCCTTGTATTCTACATATAATCAAAGAAAAATAGAGAGTGTAACAAGAGAACTGTTTTCAGAATTTACAAAAACGCACTGCAAGCATGTTACATGTGTGGATGATGCATAGTTGCGTGTCTGAAAGAAGAAAAAATTGGCCAATATATCAGTTTTTTAAAATCACCAATATCAGTATCAGTCGTGAAATTTGAATATAAGGGCTCTATGCTCCATTTATGTTTTGATGAGCATTTTGGGGGGTAGTCAGTTGATTCGTACAGATGGGGAAGGTATATTTCTGATTGGTCAGTGTCCACCCTAACTCACCTGAACACACACCTCTCAGACCAACTAAAAAATAATTTTTTTTTTACAACCTAAAACCATCCAGAATGATGTAGTACTTACATCATACTTCTTGTCCTTGGAAGTTTATATATAAATAGATGTTAAACAGAAGTTTACCATCTATTTAGTGATAAATGGGACCATAACCACAAAATCAGCAACATGCTTCTAAAAATAAGACCTGATATCAGCAATTGAGTTTTTACAAGCACAGCTGTTACCCCTTGCTTGTTTTCAAAAAACTCCAGGTCTGTCTTTTAAGTACAGTAGTAATGTTAAGCTAGTTAGCCATATACCCTGTATAAATGATATAGTATGCAAGCATCATGGTAAAGCCAATAACATTAGAGCAGACAAGCATACATTAGTGAATGTATTTATAAAGTAAGCAAGAACTTTATCCAAGTAGGTTCATAACTAAATTAAATAGTCCACTACAGTCTACTTTGATGATGAACTTGAGCCTTCTTCTTCCATTTCCTGTGGAGGAGCCATATGTGGCGCGTTCTATCTCTGCAAATCTCCAGATAGGAGATGGGAGGAAAATCCTGATCCATTCCGTGAAATTAACATCCGATTCACTGTTTCTATAACATGTTTTATAGCCTAGTGGATCACAAGTTCTAACTTGCGATTCCTTAAGTGAATGATCGCTGGTAAAGATTAGATCTTGTCATGTATAAGAGTGTGTCTGCTCCTCTGTGTCGGCCCATAATGGCAGCTGTGCAAAGACAACAAACAGCAAGCATAACATTTCTCCAGAGGTGCCACAAATAGCAGCTCAGTCTGAGATTTCAGTTCAAGTCACCCTCGTAGTAAATATTGATGCTGATGATCAGCCATGAATTTGCTACTCAGTGCTGATGTTTCAAGGATTTGTGCGAGGGTCTTGTAAAATAATACAATCTGTTGCTCTAAATCAGGGGTCCCCAATCCCAGTCCACGAGGGCCGGTGTCCCTGCAGGTTTTAGATGTGTCCTTGATCCATCACAGCTGATTTAAATGGATAAATTACCTTCTCAACATGTCTTGGAGTTCTCCAGAGGCCTGGTAATGAACTAATCATGTGATTCAGGTGTGTTGACCCAGGGTGAGATCTAAAACCTGCAGGGACACCGGCCCTCGTGGACTGGGATTGGGGACCCCTGCTCTAAATCCATTTTAACTGTCGTTCAGTCAGCTTAGTGGTCGTTTTCACGCTGACATTCACTCTTTTGTGGCTCAAGATAGACCAGCATGCAAAGATTACTATTCTGTCTGCATTTAAGTCACTAGCCAATGTCTCATGAAGAGTCAAAAGCCTCCTTATAAAACCTAGTAAGCAAGCTACTCATTTTTATGTAGATTATAGATATTTTTTAGACTTTAATGCATCTCTCCACTCTAGTCAGACACTTCAGTTTCTGTGTGCTTTTATGCTAACATACCAAAGGACATCTGAAAGACAGAAGTTGTTCTTCTCTCCTAGAGCATCTCTGTTATGTCTCTGACTGCTAAAGCAGATGCGCGTTAGTTGTTGCTTCTAGTAATGCATCAGCATTTCTTATTTTTTACTGGTAAATGCAAAAAATCCACCCAAATAAACAGCCAGTCTTTGTTCTCCAAACAAGTAAAAAGGCTCGTCACTGCAACAGCTCACTGCCATGCAGCTTTTGGGTCTCCAAACCAGGATAAACACACAATAACAAAATATAGACCAGCGCAGTAGAAAATGCCAAACTCCTGTTATGTCAAATGATTTCCATGCAAAAGCCAGAGCAAAGATGTCTTCCAAGCCAAATAAAGTGAGTAATATAAAGACAAAACTTAGCAAAGCGTGTCACAGCGGGCTTACGGCCGCCTCCTGCAACATGTAGGAGGTGGACAACATCCTCCCAAACAAGCACAAAATCACAGTTCAGTTTGATTTTCACACTAAAACACACTGGAAGTGAGAAAGATATTCAGGTTGCTGACTCCACAAAGTGGATGCAGTGGAAGGGCATACAACAGATTCTTACGGCTTCAGATTATTGCCGTGTTTAGTCACCAAAGGGTGTAATAGAAATACTCGCTGGAACCAATCTGGCAAATGTTCATTATTCTCTAGTATTTGAAAATGTCTGTGGATGAAGTGAGTGAGGAGAAGAAAAAAGGATCAAGAGGCGGATTTGATTCCCAACAGGCTTCGACAGACTCTTACCTGTACTCGATTTGATGGTTTCTTGTCCGACCGTTTGCCCAAGCAGGTCGTACTGGTTCAGCCGAGAGCTTTCTCCTTCCACTACAACAGACTCGGAAGCATTGCGAGTCCAAGCGTAAGTCACCTCTGAGATTGTGTAGGCATCTAAAAAGAGGAAGAGGGTAGACCCATGGGAGGTAAACTGATACGTTTTTCTAAAATCCAAATGAAAAGCCTCCTTTTACATTGTGTTTAAATGATACTGCTGAGAGAAACAAAGCCCCTCACTGCTTTATGATGTCACTTGTAAAACACCAACAAGATATCAATACATAGTGACATTTGCCCTTTTCAGTCAGCCACAGAATTTACTGAATATTGGATATGAGAGTGTGTCTGCTGACCTGAGAATGTCTAATGAAACAGGGGAACATTTTTACTTCAGTACATTCAGTAATTGCAATATTCTGTCAGTCATGTTGCACAGTAACATGTGAAATACTGTAGATCACCACATAAAGAAGACAGGACATCAAGGCATTTCAGACATGACCCACTGAGTTAGGATAATTATTGCTTTTAAAGCAACATCTTGAAACAGCTTAAAGCAAAAAATTCCATCCAAATGTGAAAAAGCATTAGCAGAATTAAATACCCAACAAAAATATTTGGATGAGCTTAGCATTGGTTTCCCCATTTTTCCCAGGGACTTTTCCAATTAGTCCTCTATCCGTAGTGTTGTTTGTGCCACTGCCAAAAAACTGAGCCATGCATTCTAGCTTCACTTGTTCCTGAGGCTCCTCTCTCGCCAAAGGACCAGTGAGAAGAAGGAAGGAAAGAAAAAACAAAAAAAGAAACAAAGCAGCATTTTACTTTTGAGTTCCCTCAGGCACTATCATCATCAGAGTTACTCACAGCTGCCAAATTTTAGTGGACAGGAATGAGAGTCCATGGGGAAATCCTCCAGATGCATTGGGCACTCTGCATGCACAGTTAACCTGCATCCAATTCACAGAAAATGGAGGAGACTTTGCAAATGCATGAAAAGTATACAGCAGAGATAGAAAGAAAAATAAACTCACAAGCCTCATGCACTATTCAAGACACTTCCCATCTGTAATGCCTTGAAACAAAAATTATCATCTTAACTGTAATCAGCGGAGCAAAACAAACGAGGTGCTGCAGAGACCAGCAGAGATGGTGACACTGTAGGTTAGCTCTGTGCTGTTTAAGACAATATCCAACCACTGCAAAAATACACAGTGCTTACAAATGTATCAGACCAGCAGCCAATGTACGGTTTATGCCACAGCTGCCGAAAAATCATTTTTTAATGTATAACGGTTAATCTACCAGGACAGTCTGTTTAAACAAAATAATGTTTTCAGTGCTGAGCTGTAATTCCTATTGTTTTCCATGAATCTTCAACTTGGCTATTTTTCAAAAAAGCAGAAAAAATAGTAAAGCACATTATTAGTTTTACTGAGATGCCAAATTACAGATGTTTGTGTTTCTAAATGGGAAAATTACTTTTACTGTTTGAATGTCACTTCTCAGAGTCCAGTGTGCCGGCACAAATTTAGGTATAAAAACATCTCCTGCAATGAACTCAGTAATTTTTGTTTTTCTGACAAATGGTCTAGATTTGTTAAGCAATTTATTATAATTAATATTATTACAAAAATGTATGTTTCCATTGACTTTTTTGAAATAGCATTCAAGCATAGCAATGAATGCGAGAAACAGGAGGCATAAAAAATACATTTGAACAAATGGGATTCTGTGTTGCTGCTGTATTCACGCTTGCTTTAGCAAGAAAAGCGTTCCATCCACGTCATTTCTCTTTTTCTTTCTCTCTATTTTAGGAAAGTTTGTGGACTCTCGTGTCTCTTAGGCAAATATGAAGCTGTATCCAGCAGCCTGGCTTTGAGGAGTTCCTGGGTTCATGTCTCAAACATGTAGTTATCTGTATTTTTGTGCGGGAAGAGGAGGCGCTAACATTACCTAGCCATTTAACAATGGCCCAGTTGTTGTTAGTTTCAGGGTGACTGGAGTCGAGTTTCTATGGCTATGGTGAAAAATATCAACAATCCACATCTAAGTCTATTTCCATCATCATTTTTTTGACTTACTTCTCCAAATCCAACCTGATTCAGTCTGAACTGACTCTGGAGAAGGATGGATCAACTGAAGCAGCTCTGGCTGTTGAGCTTGTATGGCAGGGTTAAAGACGTGTATTTAAATGCAGTGCTGGGCAGCAGAGAAATGCCTCGTTTAGTCTTTCAGGTTCCAGTGATGATGTGACATTACGTGTAAACATAAGCTAACACATTGCTAGCAAGAGCTTCATGTTTGCCTTATAGATGTAATCAGTGTTTCTAAGTAACCCTCAGTTAGACAGCAAACGTATATTATCCACGCCATTCTCACTGTTTTCTGTCTTTTTGCTTCTGTGCCTCGAGTTACCTCATGGTGTACAGCAGAGTCCCGTCATCTTTGATCCTCAGCAGTTTATTAGGCATGGTCATGTTATGTGCCACAGACTTTTCCGTTGTGAAAGAAGGTGTCCGGGGTCCAAATCTTACTCGCCATCAGGTTGTTAAGGGGCAAATATTCATTGGCCCATGGAATTTCAACCTCTCGTCCTTCCAGCTTTGCCGGAAGAAACATCTATGGTGTACTCCTGAGAAAAGATGAGATATGTTCATGAATTAATCTCACTATATTATTACTTCTCTTATGACTTAGGTTTCCCATGTATTAAAACAAGGCTCATTCCCACTCAAAAAATGCTAAACTGCACACTGATGGGCAGTTCATCACAACTAACTTCACCTGCCAGCTCTGTTGGTAGGCAGAGCTGGCAGGTGAAGTTAACCTTAACCTTTCCCTGTTTCCAAATAGCGAGTCTCCATGAAGGTGAGACCCACACTCGCCCTGTTCCTTCACAGCTTTCTCAGTTTGCTGTTTTCCTAAGCTGACTCTGAGGCCAACATGACCCCCTTAACCTGCAATACTGTGTTGTCAAAAGACACCACACACAAGCAAGGATTAAGGGCAGAAATCAGTGCACCGTGAAATGTGTATACGTGTGAATGTTCGTGTCTGTGTGATTCACAGTGAGGGTGAGAAGCAGAAAGAGATACTTTTTTTTCTTTTTACTCGTCATAGTTGCAAAGCCTGTGACATTTAGATGTCGGGACATTGAAACTGTGGATTTTACGGTATAGCAGCTCGGACTCTGAGAGGGCCGGCTTTAGTATTTCAGTTCAGGTCTCATTTTAGTAAAGTTACAGCGAAAGTCATTAAAAAATGTCTGAACGTGAACAGTGTGGTTGTTGAAAGACGAAGCATGAATTAGGTCAGTAAGCTGTGGTTCTTACGACACATAGGTTTAGGCTAACTGTAAATATTTTCTTTGAGCTCTCTTCTAAAACATTCTGCTTCCTTCTAAATTATTAAAAACGCATTCATCCACCTCAGCATCAGACTGGGAAGCCTGGTCCTTCACTTTGATGTTTTGTGCACACTGGTTTATTTTGGGTAACTCCTGCATAGACCACTGTGATGTCTTAAAGTAAGCACTATGCATTAATCCATGACAAGAATACAATGTTACTCCTTTTTCCTGGGAGCTAAAATGGAGCTGGTTTACAAAATAAGAGCTTTTTTTGGTTGTTTTCCTTTTTAAAAACCTTTTTTGTTCATAAGATATGAAGATAATTCTCATACC
>NW_027052226.1:0-34114 GCF_036321145.2 Pelmatolapia mariae | reverse complement strand
ATGAAGAGAAACACACACCTGAACACATGTGCACTCGTTGATTGAGTGAGAAATGGCAGACATACCTAAATAGAAATGCTGATTAACTGAGAAGTGTCAGGAGTGTCGTGTGTGGAGGCGAGGAAGAGATGACCCAAACGCTGGACTCACGGTGCAGGATAATGGTGTTTATTGTAGGTAGGTTGGATGAACAGAACATGAACTGAAATGGCTGACTGGGTGGACGACTGACTGAATGAACGAATGAAGGACTGACTGACGGACGGACTGAATGGCTGGCTGACTGATCTGAACATACATGCGGAGAGACGACATTAACATCAATGACACGACAGTGAACGAGTGGAAACAGAGGACTTAAATACACAGACTGATGAGGATGATAATGAGAGACCGGTGAGTACACAGCTGAACATAATCTGGCTAATAACACAAGAGACGAGCTGACACAGGAAAAGCAGGAAGTGAGAACATTGATGTGGGAACATAATGTAAACATAACCTAAACGTGACAAAACTGAAAACACTGGGTCACCGACCCAGGAACCCTGACAAGAAGTGATCCACACACAAGATACACATGCACACGCTCGTGCAATGAAGAGTGATGCACACACACACACACGCTGATGCAATGAAGAATGCTTTGCTAACAAATGCTTATGCTGATATGCAAAATGCTGCACACAAACATCCAAATACAGAATCTGTTACAAGAAGCCATTGATTACTTAGAATGCGTTTTATGGCACCCAGAGGGCATTTATGTAGATTTAAGGAATAAGGTCTAAAATTGTCTGGTTATGAAAACAATGTCTGTGCGTGATGTCTGTTTATGGCTGCTCAAGGCCTTGACTGAATTGTTTGCTGTGCTTCTCACAGCCCTGATGAGGAGCAGTGGTAGAGAGTGAAAATGATGAACTAACGGTGTAAGTTTTATTTCGGAGCGCCGCATTTTCTGTGATTGAGATTTAATTCAAGGAGGAACAAAAGGTGCTACGGTACCTGAGGTTCTCATTCCAACACAATAATGTCCTGGGAGGAAGCAAAACTTTCCTTTGAATTTCTGGTTGATTTTTGGGTTTTGCTTAGCGCTAGGTTGATTTTATTAGTGAGGTTTGGATTGTTTTCTTTCTCTAAGAGAGAGAGAGATTGTTTTATGCTTGGATATGTCTGCAACGGGCCCTAGTATGTGTTATTTTATTAGTATTTTATTGGTTATGTTTGTTTTTTGCTTTTGTTACAGTGCACCGATATAAGGAAATCTGAGAGGTGTGATCCACCGGTGTTGATATTTTGTGAGTTCATGATTTAACAATCAGCTCTTTAAACCAGGCCTGAGAGATTGAAATTTAAAGTGCTATGAAATATTCTTACTGGAAACAGTCGCAAAGTGTGTTTCTCCATGATTATAATGGGCTTGGGAGAAATTCACTTATATGGGACACCGATCACATGAGATAGTCCTGAGTCTAAGGCTACGTTCACACTGCAGGCGAAAGCGCATCAAATCCGATTTTTTTGACCCTATGCGACCCATATCCGATCATGGTATGACAGTGTGAACGGCACAAATCCGATATTTTCAAATCCGATCTGGGTCACTTTCGTATGTGGTCCTGAATCCGATACATATCCGATGTTTTAGAAAGCGACTGCTGTGTGAACGGTCAAGTCGCATTAACCCTTTATTGACCATGGGCCCCCGGCGGGCCCATTTTACAGGTAAATTTGAAGGGCCAGTCAATAAAGGGTTAAATCCGTCTTTTACGTCACTGACACAAGACAGACGCCAATTATCAGCGCCGGAGAAGCGCCCGATAGGACATCGCGAACGATTTCTTGCCATCCGGTGAAACTGTTAGGAAGACCACGTTGGAGAAACGTGAACATTTTATTTGTACAGTATTTTCTGCAGATTCTGACAGAAATCTGCAACTATCCTTTGAAGCACCGCTCCTCTAAAACAGCAATAAGGATCATTATTAGGTCATCTACATTATTATGTAAATAACAAAATAACTTAAAGCAAAAATTTGGAAACATAAAGTCCGAAGTCTTTATATTAAGGGCAATCAGTCAAACAATATTGTTTGCTCTGGGTCTAAACAGAGCGAGTTGTGTGTGACATCTTCTTTTGCGCATGCGGGCCACTTTGAGCGTTCACACTAGAGCGCGTTTGATGTCGCATTTTATTTGTAGTGTGAACAAGCAGACAAAAAAAAAAAAAAAATCGGATTTGATCAAAAAATCAGAATTGAGCATTAAGACCTGCAGTGTGAACGTAGCCTAAAAGGATTGCAGCGAGTCAATCCAGTCCAAAAAACAAGGAATTGTTTTCCTTTTAAAATGATGACGTCATCTTGCTGGTGATGGATACTCGAATAGGTTGTGCATGAGACTCCATTATCAGCAACATCTGGTATGAATGTGTGTAAATGAATGCATGTGACTGGACTGTGATGGACTGACGATGTAGACTAAAAGGTTTGAATGACTTGATACTGAGACAAAAACTGCACCGACCTTAGGATTAGTAAATGTTGAGCAACAATTCACCCAGCCTGTAAGAGACGGGTGGATGCTTTGTGTTGTTTTGTTTTTTGCAGCAGCAGGAGGATAAGAGAGACTAGAGGGGGAGACTGTAGCTTCACATGAGAGTGTGGAACTGCAGACTTAACCCTTGGACTAATTTTGAGTTACTGATGTTTGCATTAAGAAAAATGTGTTTTATTAGCTGTGTTTTGATTAAGGTGTCACATTATATTATTGGGAATGTCAAATGCTACAGTGGAGAAAACTTTCGATATCACTCATGACTGGAATATGTTACTACTAACCATAGCAGGCCACTGTAAAAAGTCAATTAAAGTTTATAGAGGAAAATAGCCAAAACTTTAACAATATCTATGAATAACAGGGGAATGGTAGACTTGTCACATTCAAAATAGAGATATGTAATAACAAACACTGGTCCACGTGATTTAGGGTCTCCCTTGAAATAGTCAATAATTTAAAAAGTAGAATAGAACCGACAGGGGCATGTGCTAGGATGTGGTACTGCAAAAGAACAAGAGCAAAGTAAAGAAAGAAAAACCTATTGTGTTTAGTTTTGATAAATTCAAATTAAAATGTACCATTACACTCAGAGGATCAATATGAAATCAAATATATGCAAATTCTGTATGAAGCACATGACTGATAACTGTTCTGTCCTGAGCTTTTGTTTTCTATAGCACCCGCTTGACCACATCACCAGTTTTCATGCCTAAAGGAGGGTAATTACAAATGTTCGAGGGAGGATTATCACCAAAAGTGGGAAAGGTAAGCCCCGATGGGGATGATAACACCATAAATTTTACTTATGGTCAAATTCTTAAAATTTGACACCAAACATAAAATTTCTCCAAAACTTAGAGACAGAAGGGAGTTCTGGATAAACATAATTTGGCAAACCACATAAGGATGGAGGTTTGGAATCTATAATATTGTGAAATAACACGCAATAAAATGTTGACCAAGTTAATTATGTTTATTCTAATGTGCAGACATTGGCTAATCTGACCAGGTAACGCAATAAACAGGACTGTCGGAAAAGTTAGCGTTAAAGTCACCTTAGACAGTCCAGACTAGGATGATGTTGGACATCCTCAGGGTGGAAAAGGGTTGGTGTGACCAAGGTGTGGTTTGGCTTGTTGTATGTATATTTCAAAATGATACAGCTCTGGATGGCCCAGTTACCAGGGCATGGAAGGATGACAGACATTATGTGAGGAGAAGGAATTTTCTGGGACTGAAGATTCTCTGGGTAAGTGGTTGACTAAAGATAAAAGATAAAAGCTATCATTTTGTTATTGAATGTTAATGGATTGATAATTAGACACATTCACAGCTGTATTGACTTGTTGCGGATGCAGTCTACTTCATGTTTAAGCACTCTAATTAACAGATTGAAAATAGTGAGGGAAAGACAGTGGGAAAAAACTGAGTGACAAATGTGAAGTTCATATTAATACAGGTTTTGTTTCTAGGTAGTTCTGCGGACGCAGGCTCAGGGCGGAGCCAGGAGTTTAACAGATTTAACATAATAACTAAACTGATTTCATTCCCCAACACAGGATAGAAGGCTGGGGCAACAATACTGGAGAGGAGAATTTCTGATGCTTTCTGAGATATGATGTCACTAACCTTTTCTTTTAATTTTCTAGCTCCGATGAATTGACACATGGGAGTGTGTCAAAAAGGGGGAAGTTGAGTTTTAACATCAAACAATGGTTTTATGAACATTTTATGACTTTGTGTGTTTAATAATTTAGGTATGGTAAAACTTAAGCTTATAATGACCCAAAAGTTCCCAGACTTTTTTAGGGAACGAGTGAGAAGCATAAATCATTATTTTCATGTTTAATTGTTAATGATTGAAATAAACTGAATAGCGTTTAGAAGACAAAATGCCTGTGTTTATGAGAAGCTGAGCATTGCACTGGAGAGGAAACCGTGGGACGGCAGGCTGAACGAAACACATGCTTTTTGTGAAAAGAGTGAAATGTCAAGATTGAGAATGTTTCATAATTAATTTCATACACACATTGCAAATGTGCTCATAAGAGTTGACACTCAGTCTTTAGAAGGTCATAAGCTTGGTTCGGCGCGACTGTCCGGACTGATATATTGTAGATATTGACTTAGAGTGCAGAGGGGTAAATGCAAACATGCTTACACACATAGATTAGGATTAGAATAAGTCTCTGGGTCAGAGAGTCCCGAACATGATATGCTAAACCAATTTTGAATCACTAGAAAAACAATGGATAACAACATTAGATTATCAAGGCTAGGGAGAGAGGTCTTTTGGTCTTCTGCCTTACAGAGAAAGGAACAGACACCAGACGAGGTCACGGAGATATGAGGATCCTTCGCAGCAGAGACAGACACAGAGACTGCCAGGGCAACAACTGGGGTCAAGTGTCATGCAGTTTGAGCTCTGGCTAGTCACCTCAAGAGGATGGATCCCATAAGTACAGCAATAAACACAAAGGGATTGGCGAAAATCCAGGAACACCAGACCAACGAGGTTCGAGAGGCTCTTGGTAAAAAGGGGGACACAGCTGTGACCCCAGAATACACAGATCGTTGTTTGAAAATCGGGGCAGCATAATCCCCTGATCTGTGCAACGACTGAAGGGTGGTCTAACCCCTGAGGTCAAAGAAAGAAGAGGAGCAGAGAATTACCCGACTGGAAGATACTGGTAGCTGCAACAATAAAATAAAGGTTAAAAGCTCCTTAGACAGAGGATCTAGTCTGAGTACTTTGAAAGGTACAAGGTAGCACCAAGATGAGGTTGGGGAAAACGGGAGCACCACAATAAAGCTGTGGGAGATCTGGAGAGTGATGGGAGTGTCATCTGTAACTACTGTTGTTGTTGTTGTTGTATTCATAGTTTTTCTTGCATCTGAACTGCGCTGTGACAAAGTGGCTAGGACAGAAATCATTTTGCCATTTGTCACTTGCATATATTGTTATTTTGTGTTCTGTCATCCTATAGTTTATCATAATGCTTTAATGTAAACATAGCACATGTAACCTTGGCTCTACATACTATCCCGGGTCTGTTTGTAGTAGCATTGGTTATATATTCATTTCATCTGTGCAAATGTACTTAAAGCTGAATGTCACTTCATCACTAATTCATTCAATCTTTCATTTGTTTATGTAGTTTGGTTATACTTACCATTGTGTGTTCCTTTGAGCAGGTCCCATGTGTAAAACAGGTGTAGGGGAAGGGCCGCCCACTACTTCCTGTTTATATAGGGTCATGAGGTCAATGATTGCATTATTGGGTGTAACCAAATGGAGGGTTTTTCATTTTGTATAGGATTGTTTGTTTTCTTTAAATTAGCCTTTTGAGTTATATTGTATGCAGTGTTTTACTTTACAAACCATTTAGCTGAGTAAATGAGTTTGTCAGTTTCATGAATGACCTTATTTCTGTTCTTTGTTTAGAATTGTATTGTTTGGTTTAACCTATTTGTTTCAATGGTAGGGACTAACGAGGTCAGGTGTGGGAAAAGTCTTGTATAAAGCAAGTGGGATTTTTGCATGCCTGATTGATTTGTTTTATGGCAAAAGGGAGATGCCAGCAATAAAATATGCTTAAAAGAACTTAAATCGTCTGCTAATGCTATTTACTTATCACCTTCCTTGCTGCTTAAGTTATGCTACGTCACAAATGGTGGCAGCAGTGGCTCCAGGCCAATAGGTTATAGCAATGCAGAAATCAGCCAAGTCAAGGAAACCTCAAGGGCCAACAGATTTTTCCACAGAGGAGGCCCAAGATGACGGCAACCTGCCAGAAGCTACGGGTGAGCACAGCACGGAAGCACAAAGTCTCTCAGAGCTCTCAACTTTATTAAAAGGCCTGATGCAACAGCATGCTGACCGTGAGGCAAAATGGGAGCAGGACAGACAACGCCAGGATGAACGGTGGCGTAGAATGCAACACCAGTTCAGCCAACTGCAGCAGGAGGTCCAGTCGGAGCGCCAGGAGCATCAGATGCTGTGGGAAGGTGCAGTAGCTGATTCCGGAGTGCCTCTGAGCCTCTCAGTGCGGCAAAAGGTGCAGCAACCTGTTCAACAGAGAGGAAACCCCGCTGAGTCTTCGGCAGCACCACATTCATCCAATCTGAGCAGAGCAAGCGGTTGGAAAGGCCCGAAGATGCAGCCCTATGGTGAGGATGAAGATATTGAACATTATTTAACCACTTTTGAGAGGATTGCAACAGGATGTCAGTGGCCACAAGAAGAATGGGCATTGCATCTGGCTCCACTTCTTAGTGGTAAAGCACGTGCGGCATATGTTGCTATGGACACTGAAGAGACAATGGACTATGATAAAGTAAAAACCGCTGTTCTTGAAAAATTTGAAATAAGTGCTGAGACTTACCGAATCAGATTCCGCAACATGACGGTGAAGGACGATGAGACACCCAAAGAGCTGCGAACGCGCCTTAAAGACCTATATGAAAAGTGGATGCTTCCAAAGGAGAAGACAAAGGACCAAATAGGAGATGTCATAGTGATGGAGCAGTTTCTCAGAGTTCTTAACCCAGAGCTGAGGACCTGGGTGAAAGAGCGCAACCCCACCACTTCAAAAGAAGCTGCAGAGATGGCAGAGGCTTTTCTTGCAGCCCGACGCCCACAAAAAGGGTACATGGTAGGAAAACCAAGTTCAGCCCCTGTATTTGTGGGTAAGTCAGGGGGTGGGAATGGGTACAGAGCTAAAGGCCCTAAACAAAGTTCTCCAATCACTAGCAGTAGCCGCGCTAGAGAAGTAAAGCAGAGAGGCTCGTTAGTATGTCATGCCTGTGGTCAAGCAGGTCACTTTAAGGCAGATTGCCCAGGTCAGCAAGTCAGTAAGACTTACATGTGTCTTTCACCACAGTGTTTTGACTTGCTAGAGGAGGAAACTGAGTCTCTCGTATCCTCCAGTGATCAGGAGCACACTATCTGTGTTTTCATTGAGGGAAAGCCGTGTGTTGCCCTCTTGGATTCAGGCAGTAGCCGCACACTTATCAGGCAAGATTGTCTTCCTAGTGACACCACATTTTGTGGTAAAGTGAAAGTCTGGTGTGTTCACGGTGATAATGTTGATTATCCTATTGCCAACGTTTGCCTTCAAGTTAATGAAAAGGAGTATGTACTTACAGTTGGAGTAATGGATAAACTTCCCTACCAGATTGTGTTGGGCCGGGACATGCCAATTCTTGGGGAGTTATTAGCAAAGACAGAGAAGGACAGAGAAGAGAAGAATCTGCATGTTCCATGTGAAGGTCTGCTAGTAGTCACTAGGTCTGGTAGTAAAGCTTCTCAGTCAGAGCCAGGTTTGAGTGAGTTGCCCTTTTCAGACAGTGAAATTCCAGATGTTGACAGACTAAGTAGGCCTCATATAAAGAAAAGTAAAATGCAGAGAAGACAGGAAAAAGTGAGAGGGACAGAAATTGCTGAGTCACTTCCTGAACCAGAGATTGATGAGCTCCTGGTTGTCCCGAGCAATATTGTCCAACTCCAAAGGGAGGACCCCTCTTTAGCACCCCTGTTTGCTAAGAGCACCCAAGAATCAGCTCAGATTACAGACAGAGTACGAGAAGTATTCATTGTAAAAAACGAACGACTGTATCGCCGTAGCAAAGTCGGTGACCAGTTGGTTGTTCCCAAAAGCTTAAGGCCTATAGTCTTGCAGTTGGCTCATTCAGTTCCTTGGGCAGGCCACTTAGGACATCTTAAAACCTTTTCCAGAATGGTAACTCGTTTTTTTTGGCCACAGCAATTTTCGGATACTGTCCAGTTTTGCAAATCATGTCCACAGTGTCAGCTGACAGCCCCGAGTAGGAAAGGAGACAGAGCCCCACTCATTCCTATGCCTGTGATAGACGTCCCCTTTTCTCGTGTTGCCATGGATATTGTCGGCCCATTGGAGAGAAGTAGTTCAGGGCATAGGTACATTCTAGTGATTTGTGATTATGCAACAAGGTATCCTGAAGCTTTCCCTTTGAGAAGGGTCAAAGCCCGCCAAATAGCTAATTGTCTGATACAGATGTTTTCAAGGGTGGGTATTCCCAAAGAAATCTTGACAGACCAAGGCTCAAACTTCACTTCCAACCTGTTGAAGGAAGTCTACAAACTTCTGGGAATTACCGGAATCAAAACGAGCCCTTATCATCCACAAACTGATGGACTTGTTGAGAGGTTTAATAAAACCCTGAAATCGATGCTGAGAAGGTTCGTAAGAGAGTCAGGAAAAGACTGGGATCAGTGGCTTCCATTTTTGCTTTTCGCCTATAGAGAGGTACCGCAAGCGTCAATTGGATTTTCTCCATTTCAGCTCTTGTACGGCCATAATGTCAGAGGTCCACTGGATGTACTTAGGGAAGCTTGGGAGGAAGCTAGCCCTGAAAAACAGTGCTCTTCCCTCTCTTATGTGCTGAAAATGAGGGACAAGCTTGAACAGTTCCAGGAACTGGCTCATTGTCACCTAACAAGTGCCCAGCGACGTCAAAAACAGAACTATGATAAGACTGCTCGCAGGAGGACCTTTAAAGAAGGACAAAAAGTGTTGCTGCTTTTGCCAACCACTGAAAGCAGTCTCTTAGCCAAATGGCAGGGGCCATTTGTGATAAACAGGAAGGTTGGTCCTGTCACTTATGAGCTCAACATGCCAGATCGTCGGAAAAAACACCAGGTGTTTCATGTCAACATGTTGAGGGAGTGGGTTGAGAAGCCAGAGCAATCACTTCAGTTGTGGGCTCGTGTTGTACTGCAGGAAGAAGAGCCTCAAGAGCAATTCTTTCCCACCAGTACTGAAGAAGAGCTATTTCCGGATTTGAGCCATCTACCACCAGAACAGCAGGAGGAGCTCGCGGCCGTAATGCCACAGGAGCTTTTCAGCACAAAGCCAGGTTACACCCATCTTATTCAGCATGACATACGCCTGCGTTGTCCGAATCAACCACCCATCAGGGATACCACCTCCAGAGTTCCAGCAAAGCTAATGCCCGCATTGAAACAGGAGGTGGAAGAAATGCTTGCAACAGGGATTATAGAGCCATCTAGAGGTGAGTGGTGTAGCCCTGTGGTACTCGTCCCCAAGAAAAATGATGCAAGACAGAGATTTTGTGTTGACTTCTCAAAACTTAATGCTGTCTCTGTTTTTGATGCATATCCTATGCCAAGAGTGGATGAATTGATTGAGCGCTTGGGTAATGCGAAGTACCTCACAACACTCGACCTTTGTAAAGGTTATTGGCAAGTCCCCCTAACAGAGTCCTCAAGGGATTTAACTACATTCAGGGTTCCCAGCGGACTTTATCGTTTCAGAACTATGCCTTTTGGACTACATGGAGCTCCAGCCACGTTCCAGAGGCTGGTGGACTTGGTTCTGAAAGGAGCTGATGGCTATGCAGCAGCGTATATTGACGACATTGTGGTGTTCAGCGAGACATGGGAGGACCATGTGAAACATCTGGCTGATGTCCTGCAACGCATCAGAACAGCTGGACTAGTCATCAACCCTGGAAAGTGCCACATTGCACAGACAGAGGTGGAGTACCTGGGATACGTCATTGGGGGTGGGGTCATTCGCCCTCAGGTGAGTAAGGTTGAGAACCTTGCCTCTTGTCCTCCTCCAACAACAAAGAAAAAGTTGAGATCCTTCCTGGGTTTAGCAGGCTGGTATCGTCGGTTCATCCCCAATTTTTCTACCAGATCAGCTATTCTTAGTGATTTAACTCGTAAATCATGCCCCAACAAAATTAAATGGACTCCAGAGTGTGAGGCTGCATTCATGGATTTGAAAAACTGTTTGTGTAATGAGCCTGTGTTGCAGTGTCCGGACTTTACGTGCCCATTTATTGTACAGACTGATGCTTCAGGAGTTGGGCTGGGAGCTGTGTTGCTGCAGGGTGATGGAGAGGACCAAAGACCTGTGCAGTACATAAGCCGTAAGCTCTTCCCTAGAGAAATGAAGTATTCCACAATTGAGAAGGAAGCTTTGGCAATAAAGTGGGCTTTGGACACTTTGAAATATTATCTACTGGGAGGTGAATTTGAGCTTGAAACTGATCATCGGGCTTTGCAGTGGATGAGCAGAATGAGAGACACCAACGCAAGAATCACGAGGTGGTATCTTTCACTGCAGCCATATTGTTTTAAGATTCACTATAGAGCAGGGAAAAAGAATGTTGTGGCAGACTTTCTTTCCCGTTCCTATGAGGAGTAACGGACTTAAGGGGGGGGGAATGTGACAAAGTGGCTAGGACAGAAATCATTTTGCCATTTGTCACTTGCATATATTGTTATTTTGTGTTCTGTCATCCTATAGTTTATCATAATGCTTTAATGTAAACATAGCACATGTAACCTTGGCTCTACATACTATCCCGGGTCTGTTTGTAGTAGCATTGGTTATATATTCATTTCATCTGTGCAAATGTACTTAAAGCTGAATGTCACTTCATCACTAATTCATTCAATCTTTCATTTGTTTATGTAGTTTGGTTATACTTACCATTGTGTGTTCCTTTGAGCAGGTCCCATGTGTAAAACAGGTGTAGGGGAAGGGCCGCCCACTACTTCCTGTTTATATAGGGTCATGAGGTCAATGATTGCATTATTGGGTGTAACCAAATGGAGGGTTTTTCATTTTGTATAGGATTGTTTGTTTTCTTTAAATTAGCCTTTTGAGTTATATTGTATGCAGTGTTTTACTTTACAAACCATTTAGCTGAGTAAATGAGTTTGTCAGTTTCATGAATGACCTTATTTCTGTTCTTTGTTTAGAATTGTATTGTTTGGTTTAACCTATTTGTTTCAATGGTAGGGACTAACGAGGTCAGGTGTGGGAAAAGTCTTGTATAAAGCAAGTGGGATTTTTGCATGCCTGATTGATTTGTTTTATGGCAAAAGGGAGATGCCAGCAATAAAATATGCTTAAAAGAACTTAAATCGTCTGCTAATGCTATTTACTTATCACCTTCCTTGCTGCTTAAGTTATGCTACGTCACATGCGCAAACACAGAGGTCATCCCACATATGGTCCACCCGTTAAAGGGGGACAGAGGGCCTTAGGGGTAAGAAGAAATGGACCTCGCAAAACTGGATTATAAGGTGTAAGTGATCTCTTTAAAAAGAAATCAAAGGGGAATTGTGAGATTATTATATTATCTTATGCCACGTTATACCCCTAATTAAAGATTGTGAAATCATTATGTAGTTTTAGTTTGCATTATTCTCCTGACTTAGAAGGTGATAACTATTACAGTTATTAAACTGATTTGTATTTAGGGATGGGTACCGGTATCCGGTGCCATTATGGCACCGGTTCTGACATAAACGGTAGTAACCAGACCGAAAAGCAGCGCACATTTCGGTGCTTTATTTCAGTGCTTTTTTTTTCTTCCCTGAGATGTCATACATTTTGGATTCCAGCCAATCATTTTAACTTTTAGAGCGTAGTTGTCACGTAGCTGGACCAGGCGAAGCAGAAGCCGAAGCTGAAGCTGGACCAGTCGAAGCAGAAGCCGAAGCTGAAGCCGAAGCTGAAGCTGGACCAGGCGAAGCAGAAGCCGAAGCTGAAGCCGAAGCCGAAGCCGAAGCTGGACCAGGCGAAGCAGAAGCAGAAGCCGAAGCTGAAGCCGAAGCTGGACCAGGCGAAGCAGAAGCCGAAGCTGCAGCTGCAGGTGGTGCAGGTGGTGCAGCTGCAGGCGAAGGCTGGACGGGCTCCTCAGGCCCCCCAGCTGACGAGGCATGAGGCTGGACGGGCTCCTCGGGCCCCCCAGCTGACGAGGCATGAGGCTGGACGGGCTCCTCGGGCCCCCCAGCTGACGAGGCATGAGGCTGGACGGGCTCCTCGGGCCCCCCAGCTGACGAGGCATGAGGCTGGTGTGGTTCTCCTGAACCCCCAGCTGACGAGGAATGTCGCTGGAGGGGCTCTCCTGGGCCTCCAGCGGGAACAGGCAGCTGGTGCGGTTCTCCTGAACGCCCAGCTGAAGAGACAGGCACAGAGCCAGCAGGTACGGAGACCTCTGGCTGAAGGGACGCTAACTGAAGCTGCACAGAGCACACAGGCGGCTCGGGATACAACGGCTGGGGCTGTGCAGTGCAAACAGTCTGTCCGGAATTTATTAGAGAGATGCGGTCCCCTTCTGGCTGAATAAGCTCACTGGAGCTTCCAGCACAGGATGGAAGTGACTGAGCAACTGACTGAACTGGAAACAGAACTGATGCCTGAGCAGGTAGCAGAGCTGACAACAGAGCTAGAGACTGAGCTAGAGACTGGAGCAGAGGATGTAGTGGTGGTTGTTGTAATGAAGTTTGTGGTGGTGGTGGATAAGCATTAAGCTGAACTAGTTCTCCTAAGCCTCCAGAACACGAGGAAAACTGCTGGATGGGCTCACTTGAGCCTCCAGCGGAAACAGGAACGGGTGCAGGCACTAGCTGCTCCCACCCGAGGAGTAGGTACGGGTGCGGAGACGGGCTGTATCCTGGCTGACCTCACCCTGGGGACCGGCATGGGTGCAGGGGTGGACTGGTTCACAGCCCCCCTCACCCTGGAAGCCGGGACAGGCACCGGCAACGGCTGGGCAGCTGCCGTTCTCACCCGAGGAGCTGGTACGGGTGCAGAAACTGACAGAGCCTCAGCCGGCCTGGAAACCAGAGCAGGGACCAACTGGGCCCCAGCCTCCCTCACCCGAGGAACTGATACGGGCAGTGTTGGGTGTAACTGTTTCCAGTAATTTAAATACAGTAACGCGTTACTAAGTAACGCGTTACTGTATTTAAATTACTTTTCCACTGAAAAAGTAGAGTAACTAATTACTGTTCATTTTTAGGTATTTTAATTACAGTTACTTACAATGTACTTGCGTTACATTGTAAAATAATTAAACTTGCTGAATATCATTATTTAATTTCATTAATTTATCTTCTAAACCTAAAAGTAAACTCCGCCGCTTTAACATTGCTGTAGTGCAGCTGCACGTCATTTCGCGCCAGTTTGCTGCATAGTCGTATTCTACAGCGGAAGCTGTCGGACTCGGCTGAAGCGAGTGGCTGTTTTATGACATGGACATATTCCCGTCTCTTCACTTTCTGAAACAAGCAAACAAGAACATTACAGCAATATGTAAGCTATGTGCTGGGGAGAAAAAACTATCGGCTGCTGTTAATAGCGCGAGTAATCTACTGAAGCGCCTGACATGAGAGCATAGACGAACACTTCTGAGTGATCCTTGTTCATCATCCATGGATAACACCGCGGCAACTCCTGCTAAGCAGCAAAACGTGATTTTACTTCAGCAGCACAGAAAGCGTCTGAAGGTGAGCTTAAAAAATGACTGCAGGCTACATAGCTGGACTGGCCATCGGTGATTTTTCGTTTTTATGGGCCGATGGGGTTTTTTTCTTCGTTTTTTTCCGTAACGGTATAAACACTGAAAGGTGGTGGATTGGCCAGATGAAGGGAGATGTGTAAAAGTAACTCGGTTGTTTGTTAGTGGCTATTGCGGAGCTTCTACAGATTCAGTAACATTAGCAAGTGGAGGCCAGCAGATGCAACACGCTGGCAGGTGGATGATGGAAAGGCAGGAGGAGCAGAGACCCGAGGCGGTGAACTGAACTTCAGGTAAGAAGTTATGACCTGCAGTCTATCTGGGTCAGATATAAACCAAGTTTAGGTGGAGTTTATTTTCGTTATGCTGACTTTTTACAGTCAGTTACAATAACTTGTTTCTATACTGCTGGGCGGGTGCTCTGATATTATTGATGTTGAACTTGTTTTATCTTATTTATAAGGTTAGTTATTAGAGTTTCCAACCGTCCCCTAAAAAACGGAATCGTCTCGTATACAGAGAAAATATTGCGTGTTTCGTATTGAGGTGAAAAGGAACACAGTTTGTCCCGTATTTCAGCTACAATGAAAAAGACACAAAGCTGGAGTTATTCTGTGTTTACGCTGCACAGCTGCCTCTTCTCCTCTCATTCTCTCCCCCCTCCCTCTCCTGTTTCTACTTCAATCATGAACTTGATCAGCTGATCGGCTTTTCTCTCTTGTTTGTTTATCGCTCTGAATCTTACAACAAACGTTTTCATCTGATGTAAAATGTATAGAAATCCATTATTGTACATAGTATTTTTTAGGGTCCCATCATAATTTCTTCAGAAGTAGCTAAGTACTGTTTATGATGCCAGTATTTTTGCCACATTTTCTAGATACTGTACCAGTACTGTGTGTAAAATGCCATCAAAAAGTCAATTAAGTTTTATTCTTTCTCACCTGTCTTTCTATCTCCTTTCACTTTTTAAAGGTTGCCATGATAGAAAAAATATTTTGCCCTGCCATGCTGTTTATTGATGTGGCAAATGAATGGTTTATGAAAATATATCTAAATCTGTCATCAGTAATCAGGGAGATTCCAGCAGTGTCTGGGGTGAGTTTATTGTTCTTTTCAGTTATGGCTTCAGGTGGAATGTGTGAAAGGCAGTCATAACTCACCACCGGGAGTTGCTCAGCAGGTGAAAAGTGACGGCGGCGTGAGCGTCGCTTCCTCTGTGGTGAGGAAGCTGACGGGGCATACAGCTGAGCCTCTGACATGCGGGACGGCAATGCAGAGGCTGGAGCGTGAGCATCAGAAAAAAAACGGAGCACTCCCACCTGAAGTGGCCGAGGCTTGGGTGCGAGCGGGGCAACAGGCGGAGGCTTATGGCAACTTCGGGGACCTCCAAAAGCCAGCCGAGTTCCGCGGAATATGTGCTCAAAATCCGGAGCACGCCACGACTTCCAGCAGAGCTCCTCCTCCAGCTGGGCGATGGCTGCTTCCTGGCGCTCATACAGCTCACTGTCTGCTGGGTCCATGTACTGGTCAGGTCGTTCTGTCACAGTCTGGCGGAGGCAGACTGTATGTATTGTGAAGAGTGGACCCAAAATGCAGACACGAAGGAACTTGGACCAAAGCTTGAGTATTAACAAAAAGTGAGCCGTTTAATATGGCTGGTAAAAAAGGTACAAACAAAGGGCAAGGAAAACTGAAGTAAAACTAACATTAACCTAAACTGGGAGAACTAAACAAACAACAAGAAAAACCTAGACATGAAACTTGGAAACATGGTGTGGGAAACATGGCGTGGACAACAGACAACCTGACAAGGAATGAACAGAAACACACGGACTAAATACACACAGGAGGATAATGAGGGAAACGTAAACACATGGGGAAACAGCTGACACACATGAACATAATGACGTGACAAGAGGAGAGTAAAACTAAAAACATTGAACATAGGAACACAGGACCCCTTCAAAATAAAACAGGAAACATAATGAGACGCAGACCTGACAACATGAGACTCAGACATGAAACACATGAAGGGCAAGGGAGACTTCACAGGGGTTGAAAACACAAGGGGGAACTAATAAGCAAATGAACATAGGAAACCTAATGAGCTTAAACATACTATAAACATCAAAATGAACTAAAACTCAAAACACTGGGTCATAAGACCCAGGATCGTGACAGTAGTAGGCGGGCCCAGGTACGTACGTTCTTTTAGAGCAGAGCTACAGATTAAAAATGCCCAAAGCGAAGTGGTCAAAGTCTGGCTGTACTTCACAGCAAAAGATGCAAACTCAGCAGCCTGCAACAAGTGCTTTAAGGTGATACTGTGCAAAGGAGGTAACTCCTCGAATCTGATGAAACACCTGGCGACGCATAGCGTTTTGTTAAAAGCCGAGAAATGCGCCGTATTTGATAGCTTGCTGCGAGACCTCACACCATGCACATCTACTGCGGGTGGGGTGCCTGTTATCGGACCCGGAGTTAGCAACATCCCCCAAGAACCCGAAGAGTAGCGTCCTGGCCCCTAGCCCTGCCAGTGTAGCAGAAATGATGACGGATGATGATGGCAGCAGCAGCTGTTCTTCTCTGCGTGAGTAGCTTAATGTTGTTCGTGTGTAATTTACGTTGAGTAGGCTAACCACGTTATTAAATTAATGCATGTAAGGTGAACTAGCAAACACAGTTGTAGTTACATGCGGCTGTCTTCTTGTTTGATGGCAGATACTCCCTTCACCCTTGCCAAAAAGGCTAAAATGACCAAAGAAAAAGTGGAAAACAGCTAAACATGAGAGGTTTTTGGACAAAGTTTGTTTTTTCCATTGTTTAAGCACTGCTTACAGCCAAGAGTGATGCCATAAATCCCCTATAGCTGCAGAAAAGGCTAACATTGTTATCTTTTTACAAAAAAACAGCTGAACATGAGAGGTTTTTGGACCAATTTTGTGTTTTCCATTTTTTAAGCACCGGTTCGAGCACCGGTTCGAGCACCGTTTAAGCACCGGCACCGTTTCAAAAGTACCGGTTTGGTACTGGTATCGGATAAAACCTAAACGATACCCATCCCTATTTGTATTACATTAGACTGCTGATTTATTGTGAATGAATGATATTGTTTTATGATGCATTATACTGCTGAGGTATAAGAAATACTGTTTTCAGAGAGTCATCGCCTTATTTGTCTGATTAGAAAAGAAGAGAACATACTGCACAGGAAGCCAAGGTCATAACTTAGGCTCACTGAGAGAGAGAAAGAATGTGGATGTTTAGGTTTTATGACTTTGGAGGGGGGCTGAGGGTATAAGAATGTGAGAAACGCTCAGACACGTCGAGATCAGGCGGACACCCTCCCGTGCTCATCTCCCCTCCGGATGGTTTATGCTCAAAAGTGTTGTATGGAATAATGAGAATTGTATGGAATAAAATGATTGTTGATTGAGCATTTATACACCGAGTGTTGTCCTTCCTTCAGCCCAAAGATGAAAGAATTGGGAGAATTTAACAGCAGCTACAATGTACAGTGGCTTGCAAAAGTATTTGGCCCCCTTGAACTTTCCCACATTTTGTCACATTACAGCCACAAACATGAATCACTTTTATTGGAATTCCACGTGAAAGACCAATACAAAGTGGTGTACACGTGAGAAGTGGAACGAAAATCATACATGATTCCAAACATTTTTTACAAATAAATAACTGCAAAGTGGGGTGTGCGTAATTATTCAGCCCCCTTTGGTCTGAGTGCAGTCAGTTGCCCATAGACATTGCCTGATGAGTGCTAATGACTAAATAGAGTGCACCTGTGTGTAATCTAATGTCAGTACAAATACAGCTTCTCTGTGACGGCCTCAGAGGTTGTCTAAGAGAATATTGGGAGCAACAACACCATGAAGTCCAAAGAACACACCAGACAGGTCAGGGATAAAGTTATTGAGAAATTTAAAGCAGGCTTAGGCTACAAAAAGATTTCCCAAGCCTTGAACATCCCACGGAGCACTGTTCAAGCGATCATTCAGAAATGGAAGGAGTATGGCACAACTGTAAACCTACCAAGACAAGGCCATCCACCTAAACTCACAGGCTGAACAAGGAGAGCGCTGATGAGAAATGCAGCCAAGAGGCCCATGGTGACTCTGGACGAGCTGCAGAGATCTACAGCTCAGGTGGGGGAATCTGTCCATAGGACAACTATTACTCGTGCACTGCACAAAGTTGGCCTTTATGGAAGAGTGGCAAGAAGAAAGCCATTGTTAACAGAAAACCATAAGAAGTCCTGTTTGCAGTTTGCCACAAGCCAAGTGGGGGACACAGCAAACATGTGGAAGAAGGTGCTCTGGTCAGATGAGACCAAAATGGAACTTTTTGGCCAAAATGCAAAACGCTATGTGTGGCGGAAAACTAACACTGCACATCACTCTGAACACAGCATCCCCACTGTCAAATATGGTGGTGGCAGCATCATGCTCTGGGGGTGCTTCTCTTCAGCAGGGACAGGGAAGCTGGTCAGAGTTGATGGGGAGATGGATGGAGCCAAATACAGGGCAATCTTGGAAGAAAACCTCTTGGAGTCTGAAAAAGACTTGAGACTGGGGCGGAGGTTCACCTTCCAGCAGGACAACCACCCTAAACATAAAGCCAGGGCAACAATGGAGTGGTTTAAAACAAAACATATCCATGTGTTAGAATGGCCCAGTCAAAGTCCAGATCTAAATCCAATCGAGAATCTGTGGCAAGATCTGAAAACTGCTGTTCACAAACGCTGTCCATCTAATCTGACTGAGCTGGAGCTGTTTTGCAAAGAAGAATGGGCAAGGATTTCAGTCTCTAGATGTGCAAAGCTGGTAGAGACATACCCTAAAAGACTGGCAGCTGTAATTGCAGCAAACGGTGGTTCTACAAAGTATTGACTCAGGGGGCTGAATAATTACGCACACCCCACTTTCCAGTTATTTATTTGTAAAAAATGTTTGGAATCATGCATGATTTTCGTTCCACTTCTCACGTGTACACCACTTTGTATTGGTCTTTCACGTGGAATTCCAATAAAATTGATTCATGTTTGTGGCTGTAATGTGACAAAATGTGGAAAAGTTCAAGGGGGCCGAATACTTTTGCAAGCCACTGTAGATGGTCAGTTTCTTTGTAAGCTGGTAAGTTAAAAGGTTAACAACTTGTTAAAAGACAACATTGCACTGGGATCCTCAAATAACCAGCACACATAATGACCACACTTTTTGCAATGCTGCAGTATCATTACGAAACAACATAAATGCATTAGGCCTCATTTACTGCATGCAAAGTTACAGTTGGATTTCTGAAACATGTGCACTGGTCTTTTTGTTTGGGTAAAGTTTTTATATAAAATATTTAAATTTAACCCATTTGGAACATAAATGTAATGTTTTTACAGAAACAGACACCCATTCACACCTATGAATCACCAATTAACCTAACCAAACTCCATACAGATGGTGGAACTGAAATGTACTCTTTCTTTGTGGAGTTTGCATTTTCTCCCTGTGTTTCGTTTGGTTCTCTCTGGGTACTCTAGCTTCCTCTCACAGTCCAGAGACAAGCAAATAGTGGGTTTAGGTTAACTGGTGATTCTAAACTGACTATCCACACAGAAAGACCCTGGTCTGATTGTAGACTTGAATTCAGGACCTTTGAGGCAACACTGCTAACCACTTCTCATCCGAGAAGCTTCCTCAGTTCTAGGGTCAAATGGTGGAGAGTCCCAGATTTAAACCCTACAACCGTCCTCTTGGCTGTCAGTGCATCAGATGAACAACTACTCAAGCTCTGCGTCCATCGCTTTTCCTCCGGCAATCCAAGAAACACACCGAACGCCACTGCAGCGCTTTCGAGAGACTGACGACCCTCTAGCAGTTTTCTCGCCACCCGACATACGGTCTACCACGTCGATCCATCCAGTCGTCTTATCTCCGCTAAATTCAGTTATGAAGTAACTCCGGCCGCCCGCCACTTCAGCGAAAACCAGTGGGGTCGCCCACCAGCCAAACTCACAGCTCCTCTCACGTTGCTCAGAAACGGGCCTACAGGCTGGGCGAATTAGCCGAAAAGCCGACGGACATCAGAGCCGAACCCAGAAGCCACGCTGTTCCCATGCTTCCAAGCAGATCGCACCTCCAACAGGGAAAGCTACAGCGTAATTCGTAGCTCCACCCACCTGCCGACGCCAGGTAGCAGGGACAAGCTCAGCTCTGTGCTCCTTCCTCCTAACACCATTTAATGCAAGCTGTAAATCTGTCTCTAGCTCCATGTTCGACTGTTTCTCCATCGCCCTGATGTTTTTTATCCCTCCTTTCACTAAGTGCTCAAGCAAGTCGGCACTGGGATGCCTGGTTCCTCCCTATCCACCATTCACAAACGCAGCAGTAAGCTTCCTACCACCGAACTCCCAGTTTCTCAGCGAAGATGCAAAAAAAACAACAAAAAAAAACTGCAGTACAGGGTACAGAGAGGTTCCCAGCCTCTTCCCTACTACTGAACTGCCAGTTTCTCTGCATCCATCATGGCAAAAAGCAGCATGAATCCTTGTAGCCCCAATACCAAGTTCTCATTTCTCATTTGCAAAATGGGCAGTTCCTCTGCATGGGGGAAAAAAAGGCACTGGGTTTTTCCTTTATCCCTTATTTACAAAAGCAGCCGCAAGCCTTCTACCAACGCCTTGCCAGTTTCCCTTCCCTCCATCCATCCTTCGCAAAATTTAGCAACATGCTTTCGTGGCACCAGGATGCTAGGTCCTTCCCTCATATCCAGTCACACCAGCAAGCTTTTCTACAAACAAGTCGCCAGTTTCCCTTTCCCGTATCCCATATTGGCAAAATACAGTAGCAAGCTTCGGCACCAGGATGCCAGGTTCTCTTCCTCTATCCCTCCTATGCAAATACAGTAGCAAGCTAGGTTCTACTAGACTTCTCTTTCTTCATGCCCCTATGCAAATGCAGTAGCAGCATTAGCACCAGGATGCCAGCTTCTCTTCCTCTATCCCCCCTATGCAATACAGTAGCAAGTGTTGGCACTGGGATGCCTGCTTCTTTTCCTCTATCCCTCCTATCCAAATACAATAGCAAGCAATGTTCCCTCTGGCACGGTCTCTGCGCACAGAAAATCTGCGTTGCGCACAGAAAAAAAAATCTAACCTGAATTGAAATTAAAATTAATACTTTAACAATTCTGTTTTGCAGTGTTAGTCAGTAAGTGACTGGCTGCTCCCGTATGGGATTAGAACGATGCCACCTTATCCCATAGTCCAGCCAATGATGCGATTCACATTCGTATATATGCAGCTAATCATGGCTATGACAGCATCCTTATGTGCCGACACCGGTGTTTTAGCTAGCAAAGCGGCGTGGCTGATGTGGAGTGAAGCCAAGTTAATGACAACGTGTACAACCATTGGAGATGTGAGCAGGACAGACGGAACAATTGATGCAAAAATTGTGGACTTTATACCAGTTTTTAAATTGTGTTGATAGGCCACATAAAACCAGAGTTATGATAAAAATATATGCAATGTTTGTTTTTCCTGAATACTATCGTTGTTTATATTTACTGCGGGAAGAAACGGTAAAACACTCGACAGCACTCTCCGCCTGTGAGCAAAAACAAAACAAAAAAAACCCCCACCCTTTCCCATTGGTCGAAAAATGTACCATGTCGACCAATCAAAAAATGATATGGCAACATGGCATTTAGTTGTTTAGGAAGAGGTGAAGTTTTAGGAGTGACGGCGGTGTTTTGAGATGTGAGAGATTTGCGACGTTTAGCGCAAATCTTGTGTAGTTAGTGTGTAGTGTAGTTAATAGTTTTGTTGTGTGTGTCAGAACAATGAGGCGACTACTGAATGTTTCAGATGTTACAGGAGTGATACATCTCCTGTTGTCAGGCCTGAAGGTATCAGGCTGTTGTTCTCCTTTATCTCATAGTGGACAGAAATTATTTTTTGGAGTGGCACAATTAATTTGTGTGGCATCAAATTTGATGCACAACACCTGATTGTTCTGTAAATGTTTGAAATGTTTATTTAAAAAAATGCCTTGGCTGCATTTTTAGGTAAACAGCTGCAAAAAACGTTGTTGTTTGCATAACTCAGTTACTTTTTTGAAGAAGTAACTATATAATTAATTGCCCAACATTGGTCATTATATACTGTATTTTGCAGACAGAGAGTTACAGGACTCTCTCCCAGACCACAGACTCATAATACAAGTCAGAGCTTTATATTAAAAAAAGAAAGGAAAAAAAAGAAAGTTGTGTTTTCAAAATTGGAGTTCAAGTTATTTTTACTTCCAATAGTGTTAACATACTACACAGGTCATGAACAAGATTTTTTTTAAATTTTCATTGTAAGTGGGCTAAAGCAGTTAATTAAAAGTAGTCTAACATAAATGTAAATGCTGTAATTTGATTATTTTAATAAACCATGTAACTTGGATGGATTTGATGCTGGCGTGACCACAGTGCACACGTCTAATGTCGCTCACAGTGGTCCAAGGGACCGCTCAAGGAGATTGTGTGTTTGCTCAGACACATGAAAAATTAGAGGGAACATTGATAGCAAGCTTTGGCACCGAGATGCTAGCCTCTCTCCCTCCTATCCCAATACAGTAGCAAGCTTTGCCACTGGGATGCCAGTTCTCTTCCTCTATCCCTCCTATGCAAATACAGTAGCAAGCTTTGGCACCGAGTTGCCTGGTTCTTCTTTATCCCTCATTCACATACTCAGCAGCAAGCTTTCTAATATAGAGTTGCCAGTTTCTCTGCATTTATCACAGCAAAAGTAGCAGTGAATCCTTCTACCACTGGGACGCCAGCTTCTCTGCATTTAGCCCTCATATGCTAAGCAGCAGATGTTCCTTTCAGCACCAAAGCACCAGGTTCTCTGTCTCTATTCCTCATTTGCAAATGCAGAAAACGTTCTTTACACCGAGATGCCAGTTTCCGTTCCCTAAGTAGTGTTAAGGAAAAATATATTTTTAGTGTTTATTTTCAGATTATTTTTGTCTTATGCAGGCCAGTATATTAAGAGGCCACTTTTCAGTCATAAAGTGTGTGAAAGGTCATAAAGTGCTGAGAAAGACTGAAATACTGTGCAGAACAGGAAACTGTGCAAAACAGGAAGTCTTGCGCAGAGCTGCAGAGGCAGAGTGTAGCGCAGAAGTTGTTTTGATCGAAACTGTGTATGACGTGAGTACCAAAGTAACAGGAGGAGGGAGCTGACTATAATATAGGCTATAGGCTTCTAATGCTTCAGATCGGCAGAGGTTTAGCACCGTGCACTTTCCGGAAAGTAATGATTGAATAAAATAATTATGAATACTTTGACCACTCTGAGTTTGCGTCTTCTCTGTCCAGTAGAAGAATAAAAGAACTGGGATTAGTAGTAGCTTACCCTTCCGTTACTGGATTGGCAGCTTCCGCCATTGATCACTTGCAAAAACCCAAAACATTTCTTTCACCAGGATGCCAGTTTCTCCGTTTTGTCCAGTCTTCCACAAGATGTAGCAGCAAACTGTTTCGGCACCGAGATGCCAGTTTCTCTGCCATCTTTCCTGCCTTCGCAAAGCACTGACGAACCTTCGCGGCACTGGGATGCCAGGTTCTGTCCTCTATCGCTCTTTTTAAGACATCCAAACTGCGCCGTGCGCATAATTCTTCATGGCATCCCTTCACTTCTCATGTGCTTCACGAGCATTATCTAGCATCCACCCTCGACACAATCATTCGAGACTACGTCTAAACAGCTCATCATCTCCCATGAAGTTCAGTGGACTCGCCCTCTGCTCTCTGTCAATTTTGGGGGTTATTATTATAGAAGACGACTTTTCTCTAATCAGTCTTTCAATTCATCAACCCTTCCCAAGCTGCTGCTGTCACTTCTGTTCATTCAGAAATAAGCGCAGTAGTTATCACTACCTTATCTGAAGTAATTAACCAGCTAAGCACCCCCTCTCAATCTTCTACTCAAAGACAAGCTCACGCAAGCCTTACGAACCTCCAAGCCTCGCCTCAAATCACGAAATCCAGCATACTTCTCTGTCAGAGCTTCAGTTCAAAGTCGAGCCATGTCGCTACCTGATTGAGGGTTCCCTCCTTCACCCATTAAAATTTCCGTTGTTCTCAATTTCCTTTGACCTCTTCTCCTGCCATTCCTTCCTAATTGTCTGAGCTGATCCACTCCACTCCATGGAATCTTCGACTACCTTATCGAGAGCTGTTCAGCTTTGCTAGCCTGCCACCAGTTATTTTCCTCTTCTTTGGGTGGCAAGGCCACTCTGCATTCGCTCGCCCTACGCTTGCCTCTGTCCTGTTCTCCTTCTCTCACCCCAACTGGTCGCGGCAGATGGCTGCCCCTCTCTGAGCCTGGTTCTGCCGGAGGTTTCTTCCTGTTAAAAGGGAGTTTTTCCTTCCCACGATTGCTGGGTTTTTCCTCTAGACATCATCGTAGGGTCTCGAGGCATTTGTCACCATGGTTCAGTTTACGTGCCCCACCCTCTGTCCGTCCCTCCTTGTTCTCCATTCTTTAACTTCTTCACTTCTATTTAGTACATGCGGATCTGCCAGGCCCGGGAGCCATCACCAGTCCCCTTTGAGGCCTTCCCTAAACCGCAGCTCAATTCATGTCAAAGCATTCACTTTTACCTACTAAAACGCTGTCAAACCTAAAATGAGGACGTGGGCCCAGCTAGTGAAATAATAAACAAATTGAAAAGTTCAAACTCCCACCACGACATTCTTCCTTCCCGTATTATTAAGGATGCTCTGAACATCATTGGAGCCTGTATCCTACTCCTAGTGAACTTATCACCTAATGTTCTTTCAAACTATAGGCCGATCTCTAAACTTCCTTTTATGGCCAACATCTTGGAAAAAAATAGTCCTTCATCAATTGCTGACCTTTTTAGAGACTAATGGAATCAGTGAGAAATTCCAGTCTGGGTTTAAACCACGCCACAGTACAGACACAATGCTATTAAGAGTTTTTAATGACCTCTTTTAATCGCTGATTCAGGGCGCTCAGTGGTTCTAGTTTTATTAGGTGTGCCCCAGTGCTCGGTGCTAAGTCCTACATTATTTTCTTTATACATGCTGCCTTTGGGACTCATTTTCAAAAAGCATAATATCTCATTTCACTGCTATGCAGACGAAATCCAAATCTACTTCCCCCTGAATCATGATGTCCAGTCCTCATTAGTGCCTTTGTTCAACTGTCTGCGGAAAGTTAAAGATTGGCTATTACAAAGCTCTCTAACTCTAAATGAAAATAAAACAGAAATAATTGTTTTTGACAGTCCAATTCCCCTGGACCAGCTAACTAATACACTGGGGCCCTATGCCAGCCATCTCTCTTATACCGTTAGAAATCTTGGAGTGGTGCTGGACAGCTCACTCAAGTTAGACAAATAAGTTGTCTCAGTTGTGAAAACGAGTTTTTACCAGCTACGTCAAATCTCCAAGGCAAAGCCCTGTATTCCACATAAAAACCTTGAAAAGGCTTATCCACACCTTCATTACTTCGAGACTAGACTATTGCAATTCTCTGCACATGGGCCTCCAATTCTCTCTCCTCCAGCATTTGCAATTAGTTCAAAATGCTACAGCACACCTCTTAACTGGCACCAGAAGGCATGAGCACATCACCCCAGTTCTAGCCAATTTACACTGGCTCCCTGTTAAACACCATATCGTTTTCAAAATCCTTTTGTATACTTTTAAAATTTTAAATAACCTGGCGCCCAGTTACCTAGCAGACCTTCTAGACGTGTATAGCCCCAAGAGAACGCTCAGATCCTCTAACCAACTGCTTTTAGTGCAACAAAGGCCCTGACGAAAGACCAGAGGGGACCGAGCTTTTGCAATGGCCGCACCCATACTCTGGAATAATCTTCCTATCGATGTCCGCATGTCAGATTCCATTCAATCGTTTAAATCAAGCCTAAAAACTCACCTGTTTTATCTAGCGTTTGAAGCAAATTAGTTTGAACTTCCACCTGGTCTGGAGTTGTGCTGTGTAACTGTAACTATGACTGGTTTTAATTGTTTTTAACTGTTTTTGTTGCTTTTGTTGAAATCTGCTTTGCTACCTTGTGTGAAGCACTTTGATGGACACTGTCCTTTTTAAATGTGCTATATAAATAAAATACTGATTGACTGATTGATTGAAGTGTTAGCTTTGAGAAAATAAGTTTCTTGGTCTCACCACTTAGAAAGATTTGTGTGCTTGCAGCTGTATCTGGAACCATATCGGTTTCAGGAATGGTACTCTTGATGATTTCCACTTGTTTCCCATCTAATGGAAGAGACACTTGAGAAGTTAGTGGATTTTGAAATGACTGTAAATAAAATAAACAAATAAATAATAAATGAATATATTTTATTAAATATAAATTACATATATTTCACACATTGCAACTATTTAAACAGTAAAGTTACCTCTTCCTTTCCTAGCAGGGTCTAATAATAGAGTCTTTGTATTATTCGTCCGCAAACCTGGAGGCTGGAAGAACAGTAGTTTTAAAATAAGGAGCAAACACTGTCTGGGTAAATTGCTAATACACAGATAGTAGCCTGTTAAAATCCCAAAGAACTGATTCTGTTCATCTCGACTTTGCGTTTTCAGTGGGAGAAATGTTTTAATAATAATAATGATAATAATAATAATAATACATTTTATTTAAGAAAGCGCCTTTCAAAAAACTCAAGGACACTGGACACAAGCAATAAAAACAACAAACATAACAATTTACAAAATAATAAGGATAAAACGTTATATAGATAAAATATATTAAAGTAGTAGGATGGAAAGATTGCTATTCTCTACAAAACAAAGCATGTCCTGAACAAGAAATAATTATACACACTTTATTGTACTCTGTTGCTTCCATATATGACTTATTGTCTAGGGATATGGGGTAATGCATGTAAAACAAATACTTTTCCTATTTTCAGGTTACAAAAAAGAAGTATAAATCAAGGAAACTATATAGAACCAACTAACATTGTGTTTATTAATCTGAATACCCTGAAATTTTATGATTTAGTTGAATATGAAATGGCACAGATAATGTATAA
The DNA here is from genome assembly GCF_036321145.2 of Pelmatolapia mariae. NCBI lineage: Eukaryota > Metazoa > Chordata > Actinopteri > Cichliformes > Cichlidae > Pelmatolapia > Pelmatolapia mariae. The sequence continues at coordinate 7,132 of NW_027052226.1, read as the reverse complement.
AGCACAAAATAACTTGCTTTGTCGCAGTACACAGAAGCTGTTTAAAGTCAGAGAGAGTCAATACGACTTAAGGGGAACAGGTTTCTTTAAAAAAAAAAACAAGAACAAGGACAAACATAAAACAGAGATGTGTTTCTGTTAGAGGAGTTAACTTGTGGAATAGTTATGACAGTGATTTAAAAAGGTGTAGTTCATTTTCCTTGTTTAAAAATAGAGTATTAGAAAAATATATAAATCAAGAATGAAAAGATCAATAATAATAATACTGAAACTCTTAGTTGTTTTGCTTTGATGTAGTTACTTATCTAAGGTGGAAAGTTTTTTTGTTTTGTTTTTCTTTTTTTTCTTCTTTTGTGGTTGTTTGGGGGTTTTATTTGGGGGGGGGGTTGCTTTGCTTTGTTTTATTCTTTGCTTCGAGCCCTGTGTACAGGAGCTGCATGCTAAAAGATCTTTTGTTAAAAGGGTTGGCGTAATAAGCATATGCTTCAGCCAATACCTTTTGATTAGCCTTGTCTTGTGCTTTCTTGCTTTGTGGTAATCTTTATTCTGTATTCTGTATTCACTGACATATTTGAATGCTAATCAATAAATCAATAAATCATCATTTATGTGGAATAGGCTAATGTGAATAGGTGAGTTTTGACTCTGGACTTAAAAAGAGGGAGGGAAGTGATGTTTCTTATCTCAGGAGGAAGGGAGTTCCAAAGACGGGGTGCAGACCAACAGAAAGAGCTGCGCCCCATGGTGGCTAGCTGGGGGGGAAGGGATGGAAAGAGAAAGAGAGGAGGAGGATCTGAGACACTGAGAAGGAATGGTGATCTGAACCAGGTCAGAAGGGATGAAGGTAAGAGATGATGGATAGTCTTGAATGTGTACAAAAGTATCTTGAAATTGATGAGTTGATATTTAACCGGAAGCCAGTGAAGAAGAGCAGAGGTGATGTGGTGCATAGAAGGGGTCCTGGTGATAATACGAGCAGCAGAGTTCTGGACACGTTGAATCTTATGGATGCATTTTTGACTAAAACCAAAAAGAAGAGAGTTGCAGTAATCAATCCGGGAAGTGACCAGGCTATGAACAAGAATGGCAGTGGCATGTGGGGAGAGAAAAGGACTAAGACGATTAATGTTATGGAGTTGGAACTATGCAGACCGAGTGATGTTATTGATGTGTGAGTTAAAAGATAGAGTACTATCAAGGATGACACCCAGACTTTTCACACGTGGGGAAATAGAGACCGGCGAGTTATTGATTGTAATAGAAAAGCTATTAGTTCTGGATAGTGTTTGTTTAGCGCCTATCAGGTATTGAGAGTTAAATTTATAATCTGAATACGTACTTCCTGGCCACATTATTTTATAGAAGAGAAGGTCTAACTTTAGGCCTACAAGGTCTTGACAGGAAGTACAGGCTTGTGCAGAGTATGCTTTGCAAAAGTGAAACCGAAAGCAGAGTCTGAGTGCAAGTATTTTGAGCAGGTTATTTTATTATGCATTTATATCTTTGATTAAGCTTTGATTAAGTTTTTAAGTTTTAAGAGTTAAGCAGTCTCGTTTATATTTTGAGTAACATCATTTGAGTGTGACATTTAGTCTAGAAATTACACATATAGGTTCAGTTGTTTACGTGCTGGCCTTCTGTCTAGTGGAAAGGTTACAAGGTCTAGCTGGGGAGCTGAGAGGTGAAACAAAGTGCAAGCAGAGGCTGACACATACACACATACACACATCGTAGAAAGACTCATTTATATAGGTAACAGTTAATCATGTTTTGCTTGCAACTGCAAAATTGTGCGTGCATATGTGATAGTTTGTGCAGAACGTGTGCCTGATGTTCCAGACAGATAAGCGAGTGTCCGGGGACAACAGGAAGACACCTGGATGGAGACGAGACAATGTTCTTTTAAACTGTGTCAAAAGTTAACTGAACAGTTGGGGTTTTGATTTGACGTATGCTGTATTGAATCTGCCTGGCAACAGGAAAGGGGGGCTGTACTACTTCACCCCTATAAAGCCTTTGTTCTGAATCTTGTCAGAGAGTCCAACACTGAATCTGTACAGTGTTGGCTCCACGCTGCGTGTATTCATTAAAATGTCGTCTAATTGCACCCGGCCGGATCAGTGGTCATTATTTTGGTCTACCTCCTCAATTTCTGAACCCTTAACATTTGGGGGCTCGTCCGGTGAAAGGGGGAATTTTGGAGGTGTAGATGGAGAGATCCGGGGTCCGTGGTGATTAGACGGGCAGACGCTAATCAGTAGTGAAAGTGAGGAGGCATTCCCCGGGGCATTTAAAGGTAAGACACTGCCTGTTGAAATATATTTCCAAAAGGTGTCACATTGGGCATGTCAAATTAAAGCCTAATCACTGAAATTACTGGTGAATGTCTGTTTTGATTTTGGTGAAAATCTCATGGAAACTGAAGTTGAAGTAATGATAAAGAAATGAAAGTGATAGAGTGACAGTACTGAGTTAAAGAGAATAAAGGAAAAGGAAAAGAGTTAAAGTGAGTTCGAGTCTCACGTAGAAAGTAGGGAATTTGGTCATTTTTGTGGGTTCGAGTCCCATTGGTCATTGGCTCTATTCTGTGATGGTCATTTTGTGGGTTCGAGTCCCCTATGTCCACAAGGATAGGTCTGCCTGAATCTTACTCCTGATTTGGAGTGTAGAGTGTTGGTTCAAATTATTCTAAATTTGTCTAGGACGACAGCGGCGTCTGTTAAGAAGCGCATTTTTCTCCTTGGTAACGCTTGCGCCTGGGCAGGACGCTGACCCTTGACCTACCCTGAAGAGTAGGGATAGTACCGTCGACAGCGGGGAAGAACTTGGGAACCTTCAAAATTGCTAGGAGTTCGAGTCTCCTATTTGCGCTTGTTTGGCTACTGGTAAATTAAGTTAGGGTTAGAAATCTGGACAGAGCAGTTCGAGTCTGGCCTGGTGAATTGGTCGCAAAAAAGCAGAGGCTTTATCGGTTGGACCATTAGGATAAATTTATCTAAATTAGGTAGGAGTTACAAGGCCTAAAATCTGTGCAGTTGTAATTATAAGACGTCTGTGAAATATAAAATAAGAGATCTTTGAATGAGAGGAGTTTCTGAGTCAACGGTGCACTGGATGCTGAGTTTATTTTTAGATGGTGTGTGTGTGAGAATGCAAATGAGGAGCGGTGACGCGCTTGGAGAGTGTTGCTTTCGGTTTAGAGTGTTATTGAGCTTTTATAACTATTGTCTGTAAATATTGCTAAATGCCTGTGACTGAGAGGCTGGTTTTGCTCACTAGAATTGTATAAATAGAGTGTGAATTGATTACTGTAGATGTATAGGAGTTGACTGACTTTTGATAGATATATATATAGATTGAGTGCATTGTACAGTACCTAAGACCAATATATTATTTTAAAGTAGTAACCTATCTTGAGCCACAAATGCTGGTGGGTTTTATTTTTTCAGTTATGTGTGTGCTGTGAGAATGATTAGAGGTTTAAATTGTTTTTCTTTTTTGACTTGCTTTTATGATTATGAAAAGCATGTCTAAAATACTCCTAGGAGAGTGTATTTTGAGTGATTTTAACTGTGTGAATGATGTAAGTATTTGAGTGACTGTGCGTGATTTGTATAAAATAAGTAAATAGGTAATAATAACACTCAGGAGGTTGATAGTAGAGTGAGTGAAAAAGTGGAAGTTTGAGAGAAAAGGCAGTGTGTGTGAGACGATTCATGATGTCTGAAAGAGGTTAGAATATTTAAAAGTGTGCAGGAAATAAAGGTGTATTTTAGATTAAGATTAGTAGAATTAAAGAGGGTCTGTAGACTATAAATACGATGAAAAACAAAAGAGTTAGATTAGTCTGAAGAAACAGGAAATATGGCTCTGTGTGCCTGTGTGTGTGTGTGTGTAACCGGGGCTGCATGCCCATAAAAGGAACGGAGTGTGTGAAGAGAGAACCCAGAGAGAGAGACGAGTTAAACTCTGGGTGGAGAAAGCACAGAAAAGAAAAGAAATGAAAAGGATATTAATTGTATGCCTTAGTGTGTTAATACAGGTGGACTTCTCTCAACCTGGAACCCTGAGTACAGCGGCAAAAGCGTAGATTAACACAATTGGGAAAACAGGCCACTTTTTTTGGCTAAAATTTATAGCTTGACCTGACACTTTGTCCTTTGAAGCTCAAAGGCCAGTTAATCTCCTGATGAAGACCGATAGAACATCGTGGATCAACAGCAGACAAAAGGAACCGAACCATTAACACTGACGACACCAGCATCAGCATGTAAGAAATTCACCTGATGACAACATGTACTGTGAATTACAGGCTGGGCAGTTGAACAGTGGGATAAAGAACTGTGGAAAAGCATTGGGCATTGAGTGTCATGTTTGCCATGCTTGAAGTAATTTTGGAAGAGAAGACTGAAAAGATGACTGGAGAAGAACAAGAGAGCAAATGAAAAGAAGATTGACTGACGACTCCAGAAGCAGAATGGAGGAAACCCCGTGATAAAGTATGCAGGGGGAAACTGGAGGCTGGTCAAGAACAGTGTCACATGACTGGGGGCACTGAGGCGAAGGCACTGAATGCGATATTTTGCCAGACTGGAACTTAACTTAAAGAAGAATACTGAAACATCAAAACAGAGAAGAAACAGACTGTGTTTGTTGGAGCTTTGAAGGCCGCACAGGACACTGTGAAGAGAGGGACCGGTGTCAGGCGAAGCAGGACAAGTTTGACTGCGAGAATACAGGATATGTTTGGGTTGAAATTGAAGGCTGGACTTATGATGGTTTAGGGAGGTCCACCACGTCACAACAAACAGGTAAACAATAGAAAAGGTAAAATAATGAAAGTAAATAACTGACAACTATATTAATGAATAGAAAACACATGCACAAATTGTTACATGTGAAATTATTTTTGGAATGAATCAGGAGTGAGATAGTTTGAATCTAGAACTCAGAGGAAAGACGCATTAAGTAAAGCTGATTACAATTTAAGATGCAATGAAGAAACAGCTTACACTTAGTGTATATTGACATGAATACAGAAAAATGTAATGAAGAACACAATATAGGCATGCAATGAAGAAACAGCTTACACTGGATTTACATGACCACATAACGCAAGGAAGAACACGCTTACATACATGACATAAGTTGGTATTTCTGACCAGAGAAAGAGAAATGGGTCATTTAGGTACCCATGATAATAATGAAAATGTCTCAGTTTTGTTATTTTCAGGAGCAAAGCAGACCTGGACCAATTCTCCACAGCAGCGGTCGGAAGAAATTATAGGTTAACATCAATGGATATGTTAAGGCAAGTTTCTGGTTGAATTGTTCACAGCATGATGTGTCCAGGAACCTGAAAGCAAGCCCTAACTCCTGGCTGAAGACCAGGAGGGCTGTTATTTAAGGTGGGAAATCAAAAAGTTTGGGCTAGTAATTCGGGGAAGGAGAAAACTGATTGTTTAACTGGAGAATTGTGAAGGTGTCTGAAATACTGCAAAGCAACATATGCAAAACCATACATACAAACAGAAAATGCATTAATCTTCAAGAGACAAAGACAAGCTCATGAAGATTAATGCATAGACATTGATGAAACTTGGCTAAGAACAAGCACACGCAATGAAGATCAGCTTGCTAATTGTATGAGTGATAGAATGGTGTGAATGTTTAATAAAATAGACTTACAGCTTGAAGTTAACTCAAAGGAATCTGTATGATAAGGGAGTGAGCGAAGACACTTCCTGTGTGCATGTGTGTCGGAGGCTTTCAGTTCAGGAAACAGAGCGGTGACTGTGGAGGATCATTTGGTGAAATATATAAGGGTAAAGTAACAGGATAATTGATTACGGTGGTCAGGTCTGTTCAGAGGGGCAGATTTGGACAGGAAATTTATAATTTAGTGATGATACGTTGTTGTAAAGGGGACTATTGTTGTGTGGAAAACGGTGCAGCTTTTGACGGGGTTTTCGGTGTGTTGAACGGGTGACATTTGGGATTGGTTAAGATTTGTGAGGTTGCTGTTTTTATTTTAATAGAAGGAGTTTTAATAAACATGGACATGTCGAAAAGGGCCCATAGTTTTTGTAGTAGTGCACTTAGAAAAAACCTGTCAGGTGATTTTGTTTTGTACTTTGATGAGCTAATAAGCAGCTCTCTTTTTCTCATTTTTTGTTCTAAAGCAGGCCTGGAAGAGGGTGAGCAGCGCTGACAAAATTCTCGGGAGAACAAAATATAAGGTGGGCTTCTCCGGATTATAATTGGCTGAGGAGAGGGCTACTTCTGGAGACCTGATTGGTTGTGAGTCTTTGTCTAAAAGGATTGTAGCGATTCAATCCAGACAAAAGCATAAAGGACTATTTTCCTAAAAAGGAAAACGAAATAAAACAAATGATTGAGCTCATGTTGCTGATGTGGAGTATCTGATTATTTGAAGGCTCGATATCAGCAAACATCATGTGTGAATGCGTGTGAGTGAATGTGAGTGACTGGACCAAAGAGAGGATGAATAAATGTGGACAAACAGTTTACCATGCCAGGAAGAGAAATGGGATGCTTTGTTTTGCTTTTGTCATAAGCAGGACGAGGGGAAGACTTAATTGTGGGGATGCTGATTTTTGAGTGGCTTTGAGGGAATTTCTGTTCTACTGACTGGGGTTAGATTTTGGTATTACAGTATATTGTTGGGTGAAGGCTTGATGCTATAGGGGAAACATCTTTTGATATAACTCATGTTACCATTAACAGAAGAAACACATGTTTCATATTTTGCTGCTATTTCTGCTGCTATTTTTTATAATGTATTTGCTTGATAATTGTGCTTTGTTGGGGTTTCTTTCTTATAACACGGATTGGATCATAAAGGGGGAGAGTTGGTTATGAAATGTAAAGTACAGGTTTTGTTTCCAGGAATTTCCAAGGATCCAGACTTTGCATGGAGCAAGGAGTTTGAGAAGATTTGACATAATGATTAAATTGATTTTATTCCTTAAACACAGGTTTTTAGGGCCGGAGCAAAATACCTGGGAGGAGGATGGCTGTTGTGTTTGGAGAGATGATAAGCCTAACCTTTTTTCCCTTTTAATTTCTTAAGCCCAGGTGACACATTTTGAGTTTTATTTGGACTTCACAT
>NW_027052225.1:0-37631 GCF_036321145.2 Pelmatolapia mariae | reverse complement strand
ACATCAAGAATGCAGCGAGTGGTAAAATAAAGATTTGACCTCAGTGTTCCTGTCTATTCCTAACATATTCCTAACATGATAGCTGCACTTTAGAGCTCTAAAACTGGATCTGACACATATTTAAACTCTACATGTTACTCAGTACATTCAGTTCTGACACTCGCCCACAGTCCAACAAAGGAAACATGGAGATCACATCAGTTTGTCATCAAAGTCGAATTATTAGGGCAACTTAACCTGTTATTTTCTCGTTAACTCATTAATTGATTAACACCAACAATTATTTTATCGCACATTAACAGAGTTTTTAAAATCATGATTATTGTGAAAGTGTTCACTGGCTCTGAAGATAAAAGCCATGGGTCACAGGAGGGATGTTGACCAGTGTTGGCTTCAAATGGGCGTCATTATGTGTGCCAACCAATGAGAGCATTGAGGGTGGGCCTAATACTACTGCAGTGCTCACATGACCCAGGACAGAAAGAAAGGGGCGGGGACAGAAACATGGAGACAGGTACAGATCTTTGACATGTTCATTTTAAACTGTTCCAGGAGGCAGTGTTGATACAACTAAAGTTATCTGGAAGCAAAGTTGAGTTTTTTATCACCGGAGTCCTTCATGTCTGAAGTATCACTTAAATGCATTACACACTGTTGATGGCAGCAAACAAACCACCCAAACAAACAGAGGTGGGAGGCTTGGGCAGACTACGTAGATTCAGCTTGTGGGAGGAGTCTAGATAAACCAGAGAAAGACAAGCTAACAAACACCATAGTGAAGTGAGTAGCTGCAAACTGCAGGTTTGTGTTGTTGAAGAAGTCGGTCTGAGGAACGTTCTTAGGATCAACAAATGACGGCATGTATGAGCCTCAAGACGCACCATCACAAGAAGAACACATGAGCTGTAGAAAAAGGAGACTACAAAAGCCACGGCGTTACAACGTGAACCTGCTGTTGGTCTCTCTGGAGACTACTGGGCGTGGCTGGGTAACCATGGTTACCTGGGAGTTACAGAAACGTGCAGAACATGTGATTCATGTTGCACAGCAGTGGGACACTCAGTACAGATAATGCATCAAATATGATGCTGCTGCCAGACGTCTGCCTTTGAACACGTCCCTGCATCACACACAACACCAAGGTTGCCATGGCAATCACAGCTAACAGGGACTACGTGCACAGCTGGAACCCTGCAGGTATATTTAACATGCTGTATTTCTCAGTGTCCTGTCTGTGTGTGAGAGACAAACAGCCTCTGTATGTGTGTGTAAATACAGCATGAATATGTAGAGGACATGTTTGTGGATATAAGGACATGAATGCTCTGCGTCATTTGAATCTTTGATTCTTGTTTCTGTTGCAGGTCTGTGACTGAACTTCTGGGAGGAGAAAAGTTGGTTTCATGCTCTGTGATTCTGTGATTTGTCATCTCTCTCAGGTGATGGAGAGCTCAGATGATGACCCCGCCTACGTGGTCAAATTCAAGTCTACATTCAAACCAGACCTGCAGACATGCAAGCAAAATGCCAACATTGTATATGTGAAAACTGCTGCTGCACTGGAGCCAGATTCAAGGAGCTCAAGTGTTTACCCAGATCTTACTGAACTTACTGAAGGAACAGAGGGTTGTTGGAGGGAAACCTGTGGAAGCAACAACATCTGAGCCACCAGAGAAAAAGTTGGCCCTATTGGTGCTTCATCAGAGTGTGAACAGGAGGAAGACTCAGCTGAGAACAGTGTGGTGGATACAGAGCAGAGCCCACCATCAGTACAGAGGCCTGTCCATTAGAGTGCTGCTCCAAACATGCAGCACATGTACTTGGCCACAGCTGCAACATCTGTACCTGTGAAAGCTTGTTCTCTGTTGCTGCTCATATTGTACAGAAGAAGAGAGTTTCTTTATCATCAGAAAATGTCAATGAGCTTGTGTGTCTTAGCAGCTGGCTCGGTGCAGAGGAGGAAGAACATGTCAAGTCAGAGGAAGCTAAATGCAGTTCATGTTGTCAACTCAACCAGGATGACTGAAAGAGTTTTTCTTTATCTTGTTTCTGACTGAGATTCTCCAAAGGAAATCCAGTACAAACACACACTTCACACACTCAAAGTCCTGCACAGTAAATGAGCTGATGAGCGTTTGTGCTGCTGCCTGATAACATAACAATAGTTCTGCTGGTTCCTGTTCTGAAAACACACATTTATAAATGTTCACTTGCTGTTGATCAAAGGTATGTTGGTGGCTCTGGACTCTGAGGGGAACTTTGTAAAAAACTAGATCAAATGTTGACGTCCTGGCAGAGACGAAGAACTTTGATTTGATATTTGATTTGATTAGATTCATGTTTCAGCTCAGAGTGACAGAAATACTTGAACTGCTGCTGTGTTAAAGGGAACACTGCTGTTAGAAAGCACCTGATCTGTTTCTGCACACTGAATGTTGCACTTCTCATACTGCAGTACTATTAACATAAGGACACAATACACTACTTTGAACTCATGATTGAATGTTGCTGTAACAAAGCCATTAATGGTGATTCAAAGTGTTCATGGTTTCCCAGCACAACAAATGATTGTACAAGTGTGACTGATCCACTTTCTAATGTGTGTGTATCCCACACTGTGTGTCACTGTGTCACAGGTGAGTCTGTGTATCCAGGTTCTATGAGGAGAACAGGATATAGTGACTGAGTCCAGGAGCTTAAAGTCTGACTCCATCCTCCATTTAAATAACTCACACCAACAACTGAACAGCTTTGCCTTTGTGCAGCTGACACTTCATTTTAATGTCCTTCTATTCTGGTTCATCTGGTTTCAGTTTCTATAAGCACACAGGTTTCATCAGGGACTCTGTGACCTCAGTATTCTTTGCTGGGCCTTAATGCTCTGAACAAAGCTGCACATCACAAGACTAAATAGAAATGAATCAGTCTTTCATTTCTCACTGCTGTTTGACTTCAGCTGTCCCAGCAGTTAGCTTGTCTGCTAGTTAGCTGAGAGCTAACTCGTACATTGAATACCAAACTGTGTAAACCAGTGGTGTCAAACATATGGCCCGTGGGCCAAATCCAGCCCTTGAGATAATTTCATATGTCGAATATTGATGAATTTTCAGGCTTGCTGATAATCAATGTGAGCACGGCTGAGATGTTATTCTGATGAGCAAACCATGTGGCCAAACACTTTAAGAGACAGACTGGGATCATACCATTATGTGAAAGAAGACGGAAATGTCCCATAGACAGCAAGGGTAGTGGTATAAACCTAGCGAATAGGTTTAAACTACAAACCTATCACCGACTGTAAACACATAAACCTGATGTTCCAGTTTGAGAATCATTCTTTCATTCTTTAAACCATTTTTCTCCCAGATTCAAAGACTTATCTCCAAGCTATCACTCTTCTGTAATTACTAATAGTGTTTCTACAAAGAAAACAACACTTTACTCATATGTGTTTCTTTCTGTTCCTGCTCTCCGCTTAAAGCTGCTGTACATCTTGATGCCCTCTAATTTTATTTCCATGTTGCAGGCGCAGTTTTTTTCCTGTATTACAGACATGTTTTCTAACATAACCAACCAGAGAGTGAAGAAGTCACCTGGAAGAGTGACGAACCACTTCTTCCACTGAAAACACTGTGTCCAGATGAACAGATTCAATTTTCTGAGGTGCAACCAGAATATAAATCTCCTGCTCCTTCTTCCTGGTCCTTGGTCCTTGGCGAGGAAAGAGGAAGCACAACTGTTGTTTTTAATTTTCTGTGTTTCTCTGCCAGCAGGCAAACATTATGTTTTTGAGTTTCATTGGGGATGAACTTCATCAGTCTGACTTTTACACATTTGACTGATTCTTTTCTTGCTCACAAACATAAGAACAAACAGAGGTCATCTGTACTCAAGATTAAAAACCACAAACACTGCATTCAATTATGACTCATAATCAGTTTCTCCAGCTAACATAAATCATTTTATCACTGGATATATGGTAACTAGAAAAGTCTAATGTGACAAATAAAATAATCAGTCAAGTTTATTTAACAAGGTCCTTCAAGATGCTGAACAACAAACATTGATGTGAGATCTGGAGCCTCACTGTGGTCTGCTTCCATCATTTCTTCCCTTCTACCCATTTCCTCTCAGTTCAGGGACACAAAATCATTACTTTTACTTTTCTTGCTTCATTTCCATTATAGTTGTCATTTTATTTCTCACAAACAGTAGACACAGCTTCACAAAGCTCTGACATCTCACCTCAGACATGATCCCATAAAGAATCAGATCAGAGTGTTTCTGTCACACAAACAGAAAGCATTTGTTTGGAGTGAACCTATCACTGTCGGTATCAGTGCGAGTTAAAGCAGCTGACTTCAGCTTTAACTCTGGTTTATTTCAGGGTTTTCACTGTGATACATCATGATAGCAACCTATATTGCAGACTGTGAATAACTGACGAGTCAAAGCATGAGAGTGTCCTCCTCACCCTGATGTCCTTCAGCTGTGCTGTGTAAACTGAGAAACTGAACTGATCTGTGAGATTGTTTCTGAGATCTGACACTAAACACTGGGCGTTTATCAATATGCGTACTTGTGCGTACTTGCGTTCTCGTGTACTCGTGATACGTCATCAGTCGGAGACCAAGTACTGTTCCAATTCGAAGTACGCATCAAGCCGAGAACGCGAAAAAGTCCCGGATGTGTTCTCGATCCGCCTGTTTTATCGAGCATGCATCGGTGTGGACTTGGGACAGCTATATGCATTTCGTCCAAAACTCAACAGCGGACTCCCGGCACATCGTTTTCACCCCCCCCGCTCGCGGACTTCTCACTACTCAGGTTAAAGAAACCCCAGCAGCTGTCTATAGTATTGAGTGTCCACTAGAATAGAAATAAAAGCGTTCTAACATCTCACCTGCTTGTTTTTATTAAGGTATGTACACGTATGTACATGTACACTATTTTTATTATTAGAGGTTTCACTACTGAGGTTAAAAATGATATATAAGTCACTTAGATCACTTCTAAATGTTAATGTTTGGTTTATTTCAGTGTTTTATTTGTTCCTGAGTAAACTGGTTTGGCTGTGATTAAAGTTAAGCTTCATAACATGTTACTCACAGTTACGTTAAGAGGGGACGGCAGCAAAAACTCCGGACCTGTGACATCATCACGTACGCTGGTGTTCCGACTGTACAAATCACGAGTCCGTGCTCGCGTACTTGAGAATTGAGAAATGGCCCACGAGTCCGTGCTCGCGTTCTCGGCGAGTACGTACTCACCGAGAACGCGAGTACGTACTCGCGTACTTGGGCATTGATAAACGGCCACTGAAACCTGATGTTCCAGTTTGGAGATCATGAACCCTGAAGATCATTGTTTTTCTTACTTTTTCACTGCCAGATACAAAGAATTGTCCATATGTTAACACTTCAATTCTAATAGTTTTTGTACAGTAAGAACACAGTGAGTCACTCTTATAAGCTTCTTCCGTTCCTGGTGCTGTGTGAACTATTCGTTGATGCCCTCTAAGTTTAATTCTATATTGCAGTTTTTCTCAGGTCCCTGCTACTCAGACTTTATTACAGACATATTCACTAACATAACCAACCAGAGTACAGCTGTGATGAACACCTGCTCTGCCTGTTTGGTCCTTCTTTTTCCTGGTTTTGTGTAGCAGGCAGAGAGTGATAGTCAGACACTAACAGGACACGTTTCTGTTCTACTTGTCTGTTTAAACAAGACCTTTAACATTTTCTCTCTTTCTACTTAGCAGACAAACATCATTTGTTTTGGGTTTAATTCTGGATGAACTTCTTTAATCTGACTTTTAGACATTTCACAGATTATTTTCTTGCTCACACACATGAAAAAAATAACGGGGATCATCTGCATACCACCCCATGATTAAAAACAAACAATCTATTAGGTTATCACTCAATCAATTTCTCCAACTAAAATAAGTCATTATGTCACAACATTTAAAGGCACAAATCAAATCAGTCTGACATTTTAACTTTATCCTGATCATCTACAGACTGTGTAGAAACAAATCTTTGGTTTTATAATTTAATGTTAGTCTGACTGCAGCTTCTGACCCTCATCAGTGTGTTTGACTTCAGGCTGGTTCAGACTAAAGTTCACTGGTTAATATGAAGCCTTGTTGTATCTGCCAGTGTGAAAAGACATCCAATACAGACACAGAAAGACTGTTTACTTTATTTACAGTATAAATATTAATACTACAAACATTCACATTCAGTTTCTCTGTTTGCAGTGTACAGATCCAGTCACACTTTTTACCTTCACCTGTGCATTTGATTTGCTTACTTTGAACTATTTTTATTAGATACCAGATTGAAGTGATTTTTTTTGCAAAGTACATCTGGTCCTCACATGAATCCTGTGATGAAAACTTTATTTCAATGCATGTTTCTTCAAATCTCATTTCAACCTGTTGAAGTCATGAATGAAAGTGCAGACTGCGAGTGGATCACATGATGTTTAAGGTGTGTCATGTGACATGTTCAGTATTGTCACACATGTCTAGATTGTCCCTGATATCATAACTGCTCAAACACTGATGATTATATTTGAAGGATTATTACTGATGGCAGCAAAGTTTGAATGGAGCTCTCTGTCTGTGCTGATTTGTCGCCCTCTGGAGGTCAAAACACAAACTGCATGATGTCACTGTAACCACCACAGTGACAGGAAGTGTTTTTAAATTACTGAAACACTGAAATGATGCTAACGGCTGTCGTTAGGCTCACTGATAGCAGTGCTGATGTGTTCATGTCAAACACTGGCTCAGGTCAGACTCCTTCATCCTTCTCCAACATGAGGCTGCCCTCAGACTCACAGGAGCTCTGACCTTTGACCTCCTGACCCTAACCATTTTTGTCTTGTTGCATCTTTAAAAGCAAATTCATTCAAACTGTAGTCGAGCAAAAGAAGCTGGGAGCTGTTCTATGAATGATGTTGTCTAAGGAGCTTGGAAAGAAAAGCGTCTGGACTTCTTTGAGTTGCTTGAAGACGTTTCACCTCTCATCTAAGAAGCTTATTCAGTTCTAGGGTCAAATGGTGGAGAGTTCCAGATTTAAACCCCGTGGGAGTGTCCCCCATAGAGGGACAAAGGACCCCCTGATGATCCTCTACCTAATCACATGAGCCAAGGTGTGAAAATGGGTGTGGGTCACAATCAGACAGGGTTTCAGGTGAGCTCATTGTGAAACCTGGCCCCACCCTATCATGTGATTTCCTGAGGTCAGATGGCCCAGAATGTGAGTGGGTATTAAGGCGTCTGGGAAGGATCTCAAAACTGGATTATAGATGGCAGACAGTTGGTGTCGTAAACCACCGCCTCTGTTCAAACATGGTCGCTCACAGTGGACATAGATGGCTTCTTTCACTCCTCTTTCAAACCATCTGTCCTCTCTGTCCAAAATGTGAACACTGGCATCCTCAAAGAGTGACCTTTGACCTTTAGATGCAGATGGACTGCTGAGTCTTGTCCCGTGGAGGTGGTCTACATATCTGTACCAGTGGCTGGGTACTCTCCCTTTAAAAGAGCTAAGAGCCTTTCTTTCCGTTCTTTCTTTCTTTTAATTTTTTTAATGATATTATTCAAAACATATGAGTGGACAGACAATGGAGGTTGACAGACCTGGTGATAATTGTTTCTATAGAAAGTTAGCACATGGCAGTGTCAGTCTCTTGCTTTTCTTCTGAGTAGTATTTTATTTAGTTGTAATTCAATCAATTCTTGAAATTACGTAATGAATTTCTTGTTTTGCTTTCTAAATTTCAGATCCTGGCCTTTACCTGCTCCCTCCTACACCGAGGTGGTGTATTTGGTATGTGAACTGTTAGACTTTTCAAAAGAAAACTGTTTTAGAAGTTAAGTTTTCTTTACTGACCCATCACATGCCCCTTTTATTTCTTCTCCAGATCTGAACCAGTGTAAAGGTTGCAGTTCAAAGGTCCACTAGCAAAACGATCCTGGGGAAATGATTTCCACACGCCATCAAATTCTCCACCTAAAAAGGTATGCCCACCCATGAGTATAACTAGTCTGTATATATCTGATCTTTGCTGTCTAGTAACCACAGTTGATGTGTAGTCTTTCACTTAAAGCATGTTTGCTAACTCAATTTTGTGTAATTTCTATCCAAAACACAAGACAAATATGACAAAAGTGTTTTTTATTGCTCTGAACAGGTAATTCTGATGTGGTAGTGAGCACATACAATATATTTTTATAACACTTACCCATACAGTTGACCATTTCTATCTTGTAATGTTACCCAACTGGCATAACAGTTCATCCCATGCATTGCATTTTGAAGTGAAATTAATGTGTCAGGTGACTAATGTCTTAACATTATATACCGTTTTTCCTGGGTTAGCAGACAGCACCAGCCAGGTTGTCCTTGGAAATGGAGAATAGACCCACCTCCTTATGTCCTCCAGGCAGCAAGGTAAATTTAAAAAAGTATTCCTCCATTAAGTGGGCTGGTGTCAGTCATTATGGAAATGTACTGTTTATAAGGTTTGGGGAAACCTGCAGTCAGCTGAGACTGAAGAAGTCACTTGGATGAGTGACGAAACGTTTCTCCCACAGAACGCTACGTCCAGATGAACAGATTCAACTTTTGGAGATTCCTCCATTAAGGATTTATAGTGGACAGTTACATTACCATTAAATGTTAAAGACATATGGTTACATGTTAGCATTATGCAAACAGCAAGAATTTTGTTGTATCGCTTTTGTTAGTTACGTAACCACTACTGTTCCATGTTTTCTTTAAAGTTTCTAAAGTTAGACTCACTTTCAAATCTCTTAGTAGTTATGCAAACAGCTGGGATTTTTTTTATTGCTTTGTAAGTTTAGTAACCACTACTGTTTCATGTTTTCTTTAAAGTATCCAGTGTTACAGTCTGTTTCAAATCTGTTAGTAGGTTTTATAATTTTGACTAACTGTACATAACCTCTTATCAGATTTCAGACTCACATCTACCAGCAAAACGATTCTGGCCAAATGATGATTTCCACACACCATCAAGTTCTCCACCTAAAAAGGTATGCCCACCCAAGTCTGTAACCAATTGGTATACATGTCATCTTTGGTGTATAATAAACACAGATATTCATTTCAAAATGTAAAAGGTTGTCAGAAAAATAGCGCTCAAGCAAAGTACAGATACATTAAATATTTGTAAATTTTACTTTACTAATTTTTAGTCATCTGTTCTCTGTCACTCTCTCACTCTGTTTCTGACGCTTCTTTTTGCCTGTCTCTTTCTGGCGTATCTGATGCTGTTTATCTTCAGATTATGCTATACTATGATTGATGAGTGATATAATTTGGATTAATTTGCCTGAACGTTGCTTAATTATTTTAACATAATTAAAAATGGTAAATGGCCTGTATTTGTATAGCGCTTTACTTAGTCCATAAGGCTCCCAAAGCGCTTTAAACTAAATTCAGTCATTCACACACTGGTGAATGTCGTTGCCACTTAAAAAAACAAAAAAACAACATTTCTCTACATTATTGCAGCAACATTTAAATGTATTTTATTGCTCAACCTTGAAACACATATCATAAAATGTTTAACAATAATATATGTCACCTTTACATTTCTTGATCAGCCTTTCCATGACACAAATGAAGACCTACTGACGGAGGAGCTACAGAGTAATACAGTTCAGCCCTTGTGGAGTGTCAGTGCAACTCATTCTCAAAGTGATGAAAGGTACACAGAATTCTCTCGAAATCATCAGTGCACATGTAATGCCCTCACATTCCTGGCCTACCTTAATGAGGAATACCAGTTCAACACAGCACGACTTGATAAGGTGCTTGAACAGGGAGATGCGCTCTACTCTTGGGTTAAAACAAATCTTCTGCAGGAGACGGGTTATACACAGGATCATCTGACCATAGAGGAACTGCCCAAACAAATTCATACTGACATCAGTGTCTACAGTGTAAAAATGGACATTATAAGATATGGATACCGCAAAGCAGCAGAAAACAGCCCTCAAAGAAAAAAGTGGTTGTTGCCTCTTGCTAGTCGGCTTGTATGTCTGTCAACAGATGTGAACTATGCTTTGCTCATGGTGTCACCTCAGTGCATTGCAGTTTTCCGTGACAAATCTGTGAGGTATGGATTCTTTGATTCACACTCAAGAAATGCAGCAGGCTTACCCCAGCCAAATGGAACAGCAGTAATGTTCACGTTCACTCATGTGAATGACCTCAGCACCCACCTGCAGGACATTTTTCAAAATCAAGGCAATTATGCAACATATGAGTTTGTGCCAGTTTCTTTCCAAAGAGTCGGCACTCACAGTCAACACCCTGGACAGTAGAATCAGGCAACACCAGGAACCACTGCTGCATCATCGCCACAAAATGATGAACCACAAATCGCAAATACCACTGTGCAAGTACCTCAACCAGAATCAGACCAAACCCACATGACAATGTTAGAAAATACTTCAAACTCATCACAAGACAAAATGGCTTCATGTGAACATCAACTTGAAACATCTGTCGAACCAATAAGCAACATCAGGAAAGAACAACAAGAAAATCTCGAACTTAATAATGAAAGAGAAAAACTCATGGTTAAAACCCCTAAAACAGCAAGGAATGTGTGCAAATTAAATAAACGACGACGTCGGAAAGCTATTCGCCAAGCTCAAACAAATCAGAGGCAGCATGTACAACCTAAAGATAAATCTTCATCTGATGAAGTGGCAAAGAAGACCAACAAAAAAAGGCACGAAAAGGAACGATATGCGAGTTGTCATGAATTTCGAATGAAAAAATTACAGAATTTGAAAACTCAATATGCTGTAAACTGTCATTACCACAAACAAAAACTGTTATCAAGCAAAAATTATTATGCAAATCCTCAAATTCAAGGAGTAATAAAAGCCCAGAAGGTGAAGAAGTACCAAAGTGATCCTCATTTTCAACAAAAAAAGAGAGACTACATTATCAGAAGATATACAGCGGATCCCGACTTTCAAATCAGACAGAAAAAATATGTGGTTCAGAAGTACAACACGGATGCCAGCTTTAAAACCAGAAAGAAGCAATATCTGGTCCAAAGGTACAACACGGATACTGACTTTCAAAGCAGACAGAAGCAATATCTGGTCCAAAGGTACAACACGGATGCTGACTTTTGAAGCAGACAGAAAAAATACATGAGACAGAAATACAGAGAGGATGATGTCAGAGAAAGGAAGAGGGCATACATAAGAACAAAATATGCATCTGATCCAAACTACAGGCACAAACAAAAAAAATCAATTCATGCCAGGTATCACAATGACTCACAATTCAGACTGCACCATATAAAGCGCTGTGCCCAGTAGACACACCAGAGACACAAAATGGCTACCGCTGCATCTTTCACCATTTATAAAAAGTTGTGTGCACAGAGAATAAAGAAGAAATACAGGCAACTAGTAACACAATTCCAGCAAGGTCCACAGTCTGAAGCACAGCCCCAGCTTGTAGTGAACAGTGTGATGCAAGCAGCCACATTAGCTTTCCGTGAAAGAATTCAGTTAGGACCCACCCATGTCTGTACAGTGTGCCACAGAACTCTGTTTCCTAATCAAGTTAAACACTGCAAAAGATCAAAATATGTTAAAAATAGTCGCATTGTTGCCACTTGCTTGACAGGAAAATTTGTCCATCTTTGTAATAGTGAATGCTCAGCTAATTGTACCTTTCCAAAACAAAGAATGCAAGAGTGGATTTGCTACAACTGTGACGGCCACCTACAACGAGGAAAGATATCATCCATCGCAGTGGCAAACAATTTAGCACTAGCACCCATTCCAATTGAACTGAGTGAATTAAATGTACTAGAATGACAACTGACTGCTAACATTCTCCCGTTTGCCAAAATCATTGCATTACCAAAAGGACAGCAAAGAGCTGTACATGGGGCTGTTGTTTGTGCACCATCGGATGTGGAAACCACAGTAAACTGTCTTCCCAGACCTAGCAATGAAGTCCAGGTCCTGCAGGTACAACTGAAAAGGCACATCAGATTCAAAGGATACCAACACTTCTACACTGTGAACATGAAGAATGTGTTAGCAGGCTTATCAAAGCTAAAAAAAACTACATTTATGTTATTTAGAAATTGTAAAAAAGATGCTGGAGCAAAATTGTTAGTAATTAAAGATGAAGTAGAACAAGTTTCTCATACAAAATTTCTGGGTGTGATAAAGACAACAAAATCTGCTAGAAACCTCACATAAAGCATATACAAGCTAAACTGTCGAGAAGCATCTCTGTACTGAGTAAAGCTAAACATTTTATGCCTTCCAAATCACTCCGGGTACTTTACTGTTCACTTATATTGCCATATTTGGAATACTGTGCGGAAATCTGGGGAAATACATACAAAACTTCTCTTCAACCATTATGTAAAATTCAGAAAAAAGCAATCAGGATGATTACTAAAGCAGGATTTAGAGATGACACTAACATCATGTTCTTGAAATTAAAAATTCTGAAGTTTATGGATCTCATAAAATATACAATATGTTACCAGGAAATGTACAGAGAATGTTTTTTGACAAAGAAGGGGACTATGAATTGAGGGGAAAATTAAATCTGAAGACTCTTAAAGCACGGACAAAGGTTAAAACCTTTTGTGTTACTATTTGTGGGGTAAAACTGTGGAGTTTTACTGTGGACCAACAGCAATGCTCAAGCATTAGTCAGTTCATAATGATGTTTCGAAAACTGCTTTTGGAAGAATATGAAACTGATAAAGTTGATCACCCGTTGTATATATAACTATGCTAAATTGTATCTAAATTATATCTATCACTGTAGCTATGTTTATACATGTCCTTCTTGTTTATTGTGTGGGGTAAGTGATGATGGGAATTAGGGGGTACTTGTGTATATATTGTTTTTTCTGTATATGTCTGAAATAAAGATACAATAATAATAATAATAATAATAACAATAACATGTTCCTCTGAGTCCCTGAAGATGGTCATAGCAGTAATATGTCAAAATCAATGGAAACTGAACTCTATGGACATTAAAGCAGCTTTTCTGCAAGGTAAAGATTTAACCCGAGATGTGTACATCTGACCACCTGAAGAAGCACAGAGCAAAGGAACTATATGGAAGTTGAATAAACGTGTTTATGGCCTGGCAGATGCTTCATTATTCTGGTACAACAAGGTGAAAGAAGCCATGCAGAAGCTGGGGGGCACAGTGTCAAAAGTTGATCCAGCTGTCTTCTACTGGCTAGATGATCTCTGTAAGGTGACATTGGTACTTTGCATATCATGTAGACGACTTTATGTGGGGTGGTTCAGACATGTTCTCCACAGTAGTCATCCCCAAACTGAAAGCTGCTTTTCAAGTTGGACGAGAAGAACATAACAGCTTCAACTACATCGGGATGGAGGTTCACTCTCTTCAGAATGAAATACAAGTACAACAAGATACGTACATAAAAAACTCAAAGCCTATTCCTATTGATCCCACCAGGGCACCACAGTGGGAGGCTCCTTTAACAGATACAGAGATGGACATGTTAAAATCCAAGATTGGACAGATACTGTGGGTAGCAAGACAGAGCAGACCCGACATCAAGTGTGACATTTCCATTTCGGCATCAAGCACAAAACATGCTACTATTCAGACAATGCAGTGCAGAAACAAACTGATCAGAAAACCTAAATCAGAGGAGGTTATGCTGAGGTTTCAGTTCATGGGTGAAAGCAAATCCCTCAAATTAGTGGTGTTTAGTGATTCCTCCATGGGAAACCTCTCAGACAGAGGCACACAGGGTGGACATTTTATCATGTTGATGGGAGAAGGTGGAAAGTTTTCGCCCATATGTCCGCAGTCGAAACAGATCAGGAGGGTGGTACGGAGTACACTAGCAGGAGAGACTTTGGCCCTTGCACTCTATTCTGAGCTCACCACTGGTGATGGTACACACAACATCTTGCCAATCGTCTGTGTAACAGACAACCATTCCCTTCTTGATGCTGTCAAGTCCACAAAATCTGTAACTGAGAAGAGCCTTCGGCTCGACATCAGTAGCATCAAAGAACTTATGCACACAGGGACTATTCAGCAAATCATATGGACAAAGAGCAGCTTGCTCACTGTCTGACAAAAGTGGGAACATCAGCACTTGGACTGCTAAGAGCCCTGAGGAATGGCAACTAGAAAACTGAAAGGACTAATGACTATAAATAAAAAAAAATTAACACTCATAAAAATGTTTTTTTTAAGCACTAGTTTGGAGTGTTATGTTAAGCTGTTATATTGTTCAACAAGAAAAAAAGAAATTGTCCTAATCTATTTTCTTTTCCTTAAAAGAAAAAGGGGAGATTATTAAGATCTATGTGTCCCCACTGCACAAGTGTCCAGTGAAGGGGGGCATGGCTACGTGCAGGCGGGAAGGGGGAGTAGAAGTTTTTGTTAGGATGCCTGGGTCGTTGACCCAGAGTTTTGAGTTTATTATGTTATTTATCATTTCTAGTCTTTGGTTTCTTTGTTAGAGTTATGTCTTATGGTTTATGTCTCTGTGTTCCCTAGTTGCTCTCTCCCTGTGTCCAGTCAGTCTGTGTTATGTTTCCCGTTTTATTTTGAAGGTCCATGTCTGATGTTAATGTGTCTGGTTTTGCTTCCCCTGTTTCGTTAGGCCTGATTTGCCCCAGCTGTGTTTCCCTCCTGTTGCCCATTCCTGATTGCTCCCTCTATGTATTTAAGCCCTGTGTTTCAGTTTGTCACTGTCGCGATCTACCGTTTACTATGTTGTGTGTTTCTGTCTGCTTGCCTGAGTTTATTTTTGCACTTTGGAAGTTTGTTACTTTGAGTTCAGCATTAAAGCTGCTTTTTGAGTTTACTTTGTGCCTCTGAGTGTCTACACTTTTGGGGTCCACGATTCCTGTCTGCACACAGCCTAACCTAACAGTTTTAGAGGGTCAGTTTTTTTCTGTGGTTGTACAAAAGAAGGGGACCATTAAAGTTGGAGTTACCATGCCAGTTGTGTGATTATTGGACTACTGGACCACTGGATTTTAGCATGTCTCACACTCAGGAAGTTTGACAGATGGTTGGGGTCCGCTAAGGAAGTTGGGGGACACAGACAACTCCACAGGAAGAGTCTTTTGTCTCTTTGATGACTCTGGGAGGTAGCAAGGGAGCGTGAACCTTAAGGTGTGAAACAGCTATGTACTGCCTTTTGTTCCTGTAGGAGGTATTTTACTGAGAGCCACCGCTCACCGCTTCTCTGCAGGCTTTATTGAATGGAAAACTTCAACAACATAGCATAATGAAAAGTCTTGAAAATTTAAAATTTAGCTAACCTAAGTTACGTGACGTTAGTGGTATTGTCACTTAACGCCCTCTTTGGTCGGTTAGTTAGTTTAGGTTTCTGCCGAAGTTGGGTCTGTTTGTCGGTGTGAAGACAAGCGTATTTAAACGTTTTAGGAAACACAGAGCAGACGGTTCTCAAATATCTGGCCAGTGAACTGTGATCAGGACACAATTAGTTATATTTAAGGACTTAATTGTCCTTAAATATAATTAAAGCTTCAGACTGGTCATAAATGATATAACATAAAAATAAATACCTTGAATTTTGAACTGAAATGTAATATTTGAGATGACTGAGTTGAATTTCACGACTGAGGAGCCTTTTTCCCCAAAATAGTATATGTATATATATGTGTGTGTGTGTGTGTGTGTGTGTGTGTATATGTGTATATATGTATATATGTGGATATGTAGATATGTAGATAGATGTGTATGTATATCTCTATATCTATGTGTATGTTTGTTACTTTGAGTTCAGCATATATATGGTATAGCATGGTTCATACATATATATATTCATATATATATATATATATATATATATATATATATATATATATATATATATATATATATATACATATATAGGAACCATGAAGAGGCCGCTAGGAAAGCTGCAACCACCAAATACCTGCAGAGGGTCAGGCAAGTCCTGAGGAGTATGAGGGGCCGTACAAGCCAAAATTCATTCTTTCACTCTCACACACATACATTCTTCTTTCACACACATATATATTTTCACTCTCACACACATATATTTTCACTCTCACATACATATATTTCACTCTCACATACATACATTTTCATTTATGCATTCCTACATTTTGCTCTCATTTACATGCATTCAGTATGCATTTAATCTCACAAATAATATATATATGTAAGCAGAGAATGCATACATGTCAGAAGAAAATATATGTATGCAAGAGAATAATGTATGTGAATGAAAGAGTATAGTGGAAAACGGAAGGAGTTTAATGGAAACGGAAGGCTGGGTGTCTGTACCGCTGTGATTGGCTGAGAAGCACGCGCGGGTCACTTTCAAGTGTCTGACAGCATGGAAGGGGGAGAAGAAACTCGAGTTCTTCAGCAAGCTATCGGGGTGTTAAGAAATATTCTATCATCTCCTGAAACGGTCACATCGTTGTCCTCGTCACTTGATCGAGATGGGACGGGCTCAAGTTTTTTTTTTTTACGTGCGCTCAGAATAGTGGCACAAAAATAACGCCATAGTTACCCACCAGCTGACCGGGTGATCACTCGGGTGCAACATAATATATAAAGCTCAACTGACAAAAAATTCACCGACTACACCACCAGGTATTATAGGAAAAACCATAAAGCCTTTGAACTAAAACAAACGCTGTTGTGACAGTGATGTACACTGTCTTGTTGGTATATATGCATGATTTGTATCACCTTCATGTTTCCAAACCGATACCATGAGCAGCAGTTTTTACAGCTCTGGCTCCAGCAAACATCAGCTGATACTAGAAATTAATTTTAAATAAATTCTAACAGCTTATCAAGCTTGAACGTGCTGCTGTTGTTTAGCGCGACATCCGCTGGTTTCCTCTTTCTGGCGCAAAGTGGGAGATAAACAAACAAGAAAGACGATCAGCTGATCATTGATCGGTTTCATGATTGAAGTAGCAACAGGAGAGGGAGGGAGGGGGAGAGAATGAGGGGAGAACAGGCAGCTGTGCAACGTAAAGACAGAATACTCCAGCTTTGTCTTTTTTCATTCTAGCTGAAGTACGGGACTAATCGCGTTGTTTTTCCTCTCAATACGGATGTATTGTCCCAGCCAACATGTATATATGGGCCCCACCTGGTTTTTGCTCGGGCTGGATGGGTACCATGTGGGCATGGGCTCAACTGGGCTTTTTGTATGGGGCCTACTTGGGTTCTTCACATTAAACCCATATGGGCAATACCAAGTGGGCACTTTTAGTAGGTCCTGGCTGGGTCAAACATGGGAAACACTTCACTTGGTCCAAAATGGGAAACACATGTAGGACCCACTTGGGTTTTCCACATGGGTTAGACATGTGCTAACACAGTCTTTTAAAGAAAAGCTGCTGTTGTGTGCCCCATATGGGGAAAAGTGAGGTAATCAATATATTTTTTAGCACTGAAAACACAGGTGGGGCCCACCTGGTCAAACTATATGGGTCACACATGGGCAAAACCAAGTGGAAACATATAGTAGGTCCTGGCTGGGTCAAACATGGGAAACACTTCACTTGGTTCAAAATGGGAAACACACGTAGGACCCACTTGGGTTTTTCACCTGGGTTAGACATGGGCAAACACAGTCATTTAAAGAAAAGCATTTGCTGTGTGTCCCAGGTGGGGTAAAGTGAGGTAATCAGTATATATTTTTCAGTACTGATGACACAGGTGGGGCCTACCTGGTCAAACTATATGGGTCACACATGGGCAAATGCAAGTCAGACCCTGAAAACATGTCTATGTGGGCCCCATATGGGTTATGTTAAGTTAATATGGGCATATATTTTACATGGGCTGAACAGCTGGGAACGTCTCCAAGCAACTCAAGAAGTCCAGACGCTTTTCTTTCCAAGCTCCTTAGTCTACGATGACCTGGATGACTGAGAACCTTCACAGACATATTTGTACAGATAAAACCTGAGTTTGCGTTTGCTTTATTTCATGTAAAGCTTGTATATAGATTTGGTGTTTGGAAAGATTTTGGACATGAACAGTCTATCTAAGTTCTAAATATGATTCATTAAACATGTTTGTGGTTTTCACAGTAAAAATCAGACTTTTCTACTGTCAGCTGGGAGGACTTCAGTGACCCTCCAAACATGCCTGCTGCCTAGTTTTCCACACATCTGTATGTTTCAGCTTTCAGGCTTCAGTCACAACATGGTTCATCTTCATCTTAACTTCCTGCTTCTATCATGGTTAAAGCTGATGAATCCTCTGGACATCAAACACTGATGGTGTTATTGGAGCTGAGTGAAGTTTGATGGCTTTATTATCCATGCTGTGACACATGGCAGCTGTCAGAGCAGAACACATGAAGTCAGCAGGTGTGTTCAAATTCAGCCTCTGCTTCCTGTAAAGGTCCATGACATCACAGCGAGGCCACGAAGGTCGTCCAGAATCCCAGGCTCCCACAAACACGTCCTCCTTCTCCCTGGATTTGAAGGACAGGTGGGCATCACCTCTGTCTGCGCTGTGTTGATCACAAGCTTTGTTCTGGACTTTTAAGTTGGAGCTTGTGAGTGATGGAAGCTGAGAGCTGTGTTTGCACATGCTCAGTGTGACAGATGTTGGCTGGCTGTGAAAGCTGAATGCTCTCTGGTTAGAAGTGATGTCACACATTAGCATAACTGTGCTCGCTCTCTGTCAGAGTACCAGGGCCTTGCTTTGACCACATGACTCTCAGTACACAGCATGATGTGTGCGCTGTAAACAGGAAGCAGAGGAGCAGGACTGAGGTAAACCTCTGAGGGATCAACCAGAGACTGAGCTCCAGATGTTTCCACATGTTTGTGCTCTGCAGTGTGTTTGATGACTATTTCAGGTATAGATTATGGAATATGACCAATCTGATATGAGCCTGCTTCTCTGACAGTGCCTCACCTCTCTGTGCTGCCCCCTGCTGGCTCTTATAAGATAAGATAAGATAAGATAAGATAAGATAAGATAAGATGACCTTTATTAGTCCTACACGTGGGAAATTTGTTTTGTCACAGCAGAAAGTGGACAGTGCAAAAGTTATATAGCAAAAATTAGAATACAATACGAATAATATACTGTACACAACTGTACAGAATAGAATAGAATAAAATAAAATACTATATAAAGTAGAATAAAATGGAATAAAATATACAATAGGATATAAATAGAATACAAATGCTATATACAACTGAGTAAAAATAGAACTTTGTCAGAAAAGAGTATTGCACTTAGTCTAATTGCACATGTGTGGGTTTGTGTGTTTGATCAGCTGCAAAAGTCTTTGTTGTAGAGTCTGACAGCAGTGGGGAGGAAAGACCTGCGAAATCTCTCCGTCCCACACCGTGGGTGCCGCAGCCTGCCACTGAAGGAGCTGCTCAGTGCTGTCAGAGTCTCATGCATGGGGTGGGAGATGTTGTCCAACAGGGATGACAGCTTAGCCACCATTCTCCTGTCACTCACCACCTCCACTGGGTCCAGAGGGCATCCAAGAACAGAGCTGGCCCTTCGGATCAGCCTGTTCAGTCTCTTCCTGTCCCCAGCAGAGATGCTGCCGCCCCAGCAGACCACACCATAGAAGATGGCTGAGGCCACCACAGAGTCATAGAAGGTCTTCAGGAGTGGGCCCTCCACTCCAAACGACCTGAGTCTCCGCAGCAGGTACAGCCTGCTCTGCCCTTTTCTGTAGAGGGCTTCTGAATTATGAGTCCAGTCCAGGTTGTTCAGATGAACGCCAAGGTACCTGTAGCTGTCCACAGCCTCAATGTCCATACCTTGGATGTTCAGTGGTTGCAGTGGAGGATGTTTGTGCCTGCGGAAGTCTACCACCAGCTCCTTGGTTTTCCTAGTGTTGATCTGGAGGTAGTTCTGCTGGCACCAGTCCACAAAGTCTTGGGTCAGTTCTCTGTACTCCTTGTCGTCCCCATCAGTGATGAGGCCGACTATTGCAGAGTCATCAGAGAACTTCTGCAGGAATCACTGGGTGGAGTTGTGGGAGAAGTCTGCAGTGTAGATGGTGAAGAGGAACGGAGGCAGAACCGTTCGCTGTGGGGCCCCTGTACTGCAGACGACCCTGTCCGACACACAGCCCTAAGTTCTCACATACTGTGGTCGGTCGGTGAGGTAATCCAAAATCCATGTTGTGAGGTGATGGTCCACTCCTGAGTTCTCCAGCTTGTCCTTCAGGACCGTGGGAAGAATGGTGTTGAAGGCACTGGAGAAATCAAAGTACATGATTCTCACAGTGCTCCCAGTGGTCTCCAGGTGAGAGAGGGAACGATGTAGGAGGTGGATGATGGCATCATCCGCTCCAATGCCAGGCTGGTAGGCAAACTGAAGTGGGTCCAATGATGAGCTCACCAGGCGCCGACGCTGAGCCAGGACCAGCTGCTCCAGGGTCTTCATCAGGTGGGATGTCAGAGCCACCGGCCTGCAGCTGTTGAGGTCTTTGGGGCGTAAAGTCTTTGGCACTGGTACAACACAGGAGGTTTTCCAGAGCTGTCGGACTCTCCCCAGCCTCAGGCTCAGGTTGAAGAGGTGCTCCATCACCCCACCTGACAACCCTTGAGCTGATACCATCTGGGCCCACTGCCTTCTTGGATTCAATCCTCCTCAGTTCCCTCCTAACCTGGGTGGTTGAGAGAGACAGGCTGGAGCCTTGTGTTGAGTGTGTATTGGATGCTGTTGTTGGGGGTGGGAAGGAGTGAGCAGGGTGAGAAGAGGAGGTGTGAAGTGTCTGAGGTGTCAGAGGTGGAACAGCAGCAGTGGGGGTCGGTGAGTCTGCAGCTCATTTGCCCTCCTCACATCCCTCCCAGGCAGAGAGTTCTGATGTTTGTGGCCCGAGATGGTTCTGAGGCCTCTCCAGACTTCGCCAACGTTGTTTTGCTGAAGCTGGTTCTCCATCTTGTGCTTGTAGCTGTCCTTCCCATTCCTTATCAGTCCCCTCAGCTCTCGCTGCACCCTTTTCATCTCCTCTTTGTCTTTGGTTTTGAAGACCCTCCTCTTCTGCTTGAGGACAGCTTTAATCTCTTTCGTAAACCATGGTTTGTTGTTGGAGAAACACCGCACAGTCCTGGTAGGTACGGTGTTATCCACACAGAAATTAATATAGTCCGTAATGCATGTCACCAGGCTGTCGATGTCCTCTCCGTGGTCATCACAGATCACCTCCTACACAGTAGACTCAAAACAGTCCTTAAGAGCCTCCTCGCTCTCCTCTGACCATCTCTGCACTGTGCGGGCGGCTGGTGGCTCCCTGCGCACTAAGGGCTCATACACAGGGACAAGGTGCACCAGGATGTGATCGGATCTTCCCAGGGGAGGGAGAGGTGATGAACTGTATGCCTTTTTCAGCATTGGCATACAGTAAGTCCAGTGTTTTATTGTCTCTGGTATGGCAGGTCACATACTGGGTGAAGGTGGGCAGTGTGGAGTTCAGTGAGATGTGATTAAAGTCTCCTGATATTAGGAGAAGGGCTCTCGGAGATTGCGTTTGCAGTCTGCTGACCACAGAGTGGAGAGAGTCACAGGCTGCATTGCGTACGCCTAACACCTCAATGTCTCTGGTGCAGAGTTGTTCTTTCACAGTGATGTGCCCAGGGTTACACCATCTGTCATTTATAAAAACTGCCAGTCCCCCTCCATTCCTCTTACCGCTCTCTCTGGTCCTATCCGCCCCCAGCAGCTGGAATCCCGGTAGTGTCACGCTTGTGTCCGGAGTTAGCGGTGTTAGCCAGGACTCCGTTAGCATCATGATGCTACATTGCCGGTACTCCCTCTGTGACCAGGTTAGCGACGTGAGCTCATCCATCTTATTGGACGCCAGAAGTTTATCATTACTGACGGAGTCCTTGACACACTGGCTGCCACTTTATTAGGTACAGCTTGCTAACACAGGGTCAGACCTGCTTTGCGTTCTGAGCTGCCTTAAATATTAATGGCTCAGATTTAGCGAGGTGCTAGAAACATCCCTCAGAGTCATGTGATCAGTGACGTCTGCTTCAGCACTGACAGATAGAAAAGTGCATCCACCTAAAATAGGATATATAATAATAAAAATCAAACAATGATTTTCATCTTTTCAGCCCTTTGTCTGGGTGCTAATCCAGCTGTGTGTGTTTGTGATGACAGTAAATCAATGTCAGACTTACAGCTCCTGTTTTACTGCATTAAAGTGATAAGATGACTTCAGCACTTTGACATGGATGGTAGTGAAAGCAGGGAATGACAAATGTAGCACAGCAGCAGCGTTTAACACATCTGAGCTGGAAACACAAACTCTGGGATGAACATCATTCATAGAACAGCTTCCAGCTTCTTTTGCTCGACTACAGTTTCAATGAATTTGCATTTAAAGATGCAAAGAGACTAAAATGGTGAGGATTAGGAGTTCAAAGGTCAGAGCTCCTGTGGGTCTGAGGGCGGCATCACGCTGGAGAAGGATGAAGGAGTCTGACCTGAACCAGTGTTTGACATGAACACATCAGAACTGCTATCAGTGAGCCTAACGACAGCCGTTAGCATCATTTCAGTGTTTCAGTCATTTAAAAACACTTCCTGTCACTGTGGTGGTTACAGTGACATCATGCAGTTTGTGTTTTGGCCTCCAGAGGGCGACAAATCAGCACAGACAGAGAGCTCCATTCAAACTTTGCTGCCATCAGTAATATTTCTTCAAATATAATCATCACTGTTTGAGCAGCTATGATATCAGGGACAATCTAGACACGTGTGACAATACTAAACACACCTTAAACATCATGTGATCCACTCTCAGTCTGCATTTTCATTCATGACTTCAAAATTTTAAAATGAGCTTTGAAGGAACATTCAGTGAAATAAAGCTTTCATCACAGGATTCACGTGAGCACCAGATGAACTTTACATGAACTTTACAAAGAATCAGTGGATTTTTCTTCTGTTTTAGATCAACTTTGATCACTTAAAGCCATCTAAAGTTCGTTTTTTCTAACTTCTCACTCACTAACATCTTATATGGTTTCATATCCCTGCTGTTCCCCACCTGCCCTGTAGGTGGCCTCAGTGTGCCTCAAAACATTTACAGACGATTACGTGTCGTTCACAGTTTATATTTAAATAGATGACGTGGGACATTGAAGCAGTTTAAACTCGTCCATCCATCCATGAACATGTAAGAAATCAAAATAAAGGTTTGCTTCATGTCTGAAATATGTAGAAAATATTCTGGGTATAACAGTTTGGGTCAAAGTGCAGATGTTGCAGATGTTCTGCAGTCTCTCTGTGTTTCATGTTGTACCAAAATGAAGCTTTTTGATGTGACTGCAGGAATGTGAAGAGTAACTCTGAGCTTTAGGAAATGAAACTAAATTGACTTTTTTTCCTTTATTTATAGGAAAGTGGAGCCACAAACACGTCATCAGAGGATCTTTATGTTCATCATTATCACTGTTTCCTTGTTTTTTCTTGGGAATCTGTTCAGAGACAGAGGCAACACAGAGTTGTTGATGACAGTTTGACATTAACTGAATTAAAAAAACCCCGCTCTTATTGTGAAAATCTTCCTCCTGCTTGCTTCATATCATTTTTATGGGCTCAAACTGGGCTTTTTGTATGGGGCCTACTTGGGTTCTTCACATTAAACCCATATGGGCAATACCAAGTGGGCACTTTTAGTAGGTCCTGGCTGGGTCAAACATGGGAAACACTTCACTTGGTCCAAAATGGGAAACACATGTAGGACCCACTTGGGTTTTCCACATGGGTTAGACATGTGCTAACACAGTCTTTTAAAGAAAAGCTGCTGTTGTGTGCCCCATATGGGGAAAAGTGAGGTAATCAATATATTTTTTAGCACTGAAAAACACAGGTGGGGCCCACCTGGTCAAACTATATGGGTCACACATGGGCAAAACCAAGTGGAAACATATAGTAGGTCCTGGCTGGGTCAAACATGGGAAACACTTCACTTGGTTCAAAATGGGAAACACACGTAGGACCCACTTGGGTTTTTCACCTGGGTTGACATGGGCAAACACAGTCATTTAAAGAAAAGCATTTGCTGTGTGTCCCAGGTGGGGTAAAGTGAGGTAATCAGTATATATTTTTCAGTACTGATGACACAGGTGGGGCCTACCTGGTCAAACTATATGGGTCACACATGGGCAAATGCAAGTCAGACCCTGAAAACATGTCTATGTGGGCCCCATATGGGTTATGTTAAGTTAATATGGGCATATATTTTACATGGGCTGAACAGCTGGGAACGTCTCCAAGCAACTCAAGAAGTCCAGACGCTTTTCTTTCCAAGCTCCTTAGTCTACGATGACCTGGATGACTGAGAACCTTCACAGACATATTTGTACAGATAAAACCTGAGTTTGCGTTTGCTTTATTTCATGTAAAGCTTGTATATAGATTTGGTGTTTGGAAAGATTTTGGACATGAACAGTCTATCTAAGTTCTAAATATGATTCATTAAACATGTTTGTGGTTTTCACAGTAAAAATCAGACTTTTCTACTGTCAGCTGGGAGGACTTCAGTGACCCTCCAAACATGCCTGCTGCCTAGTTTTCCACACATCTGTATGTTTCAGCTTTCAGCTTCAGTCACAACATGGTTCATCTTCATCTTAACTTCCTGCTTCTATCATGGTTAAAGCTGATGAATCCTCTGGACATCAAACACTGATGGTGTTATTGGAGCTGAGTGAAGTTTGATGGCTTTATTATCCATGCTGTGACACATGGCAGCTGTCAGAGCAGAACACATGAAGTCAGCAGGTGTGTTCAAATTCAGCTCTGCTTCCTGTAAAGGTCCATGACATCACAGCGAGGCCACGAAGGTCGTCCAGAATCCCAGGCTCCCACAAACACGTCCTCCTTCTCCCTGGATTTGAAGGACAGGTGGGCATCACCTCTGTCTGCGCTGTGTTGATCACAAGCTTTGTTCTGGACTTTAAGTTGGAGCTTGTGAGTGATGGAAGCTGAGAGCTGTGTTTGCACATGCTCAGTGTGACCAGATGTTGGCTGGCTGTGAAAGCTGAATGCTCTCTGGTTAGAAGTGATGTCACACATTAGCATAACTGTGCTCGCTCTCTGTCAGAGTACCAGGGCCTTGCTTTGACCACATGACTCTCAGTACACAGCATGATGTGTGCGCTGTAAACAGGAAGCAGAGGAGCAGGACTGAGGTAAACCTCTGAGGGATCAACCAGAGACTGAGCTCCAGATGTTTTCCACATGGTTTGTGCTCTGCAGTGTGTTTGATGACTATTTCAGGTATAGATTATGGAATATGACCAATCTGATATGAGCCTGCTTCTCTGACAGTGCCTCACCTCTCTGTGCTGCCCCCTGCTCTCTTATAAGATAAGATAATAGATAAGATAAGATGACCTTTATTAGTCCTACACGTGGGAAATTTGTTTTGTCACAGCAGAAAGTGGACAGTGCAAAAGTTATATAGCAAAAATTAGAATACAATACGAGGTGAGAGGTAAGTGACGGAAGTGACGGACAAGGTAAGCGACTCATGTTGTAACTGACGTCAGACGCCGGAGATTTTGGCGGAAAATTAAGCAAATGGTAGTTTAGATTTGTACAATTCCTTTAAGCTTCAGTATTACCAAATACACTTATCAATTGTCTTATAACTAACAATATTTGTCTTAATAATCTCCAACACCCTGGAGAACAACGGGGAGAGTTTAGAGGCTCTCCAAGATTACATTGATCAGTGCTTTCAGGATCTCGTGATGAAGAAGGCCCAGAGTGCATCTTCCCCGGCCAAATCTGAGACGCCATCGTCGAAAAGACTTCGCCCGGCAGATTCCCCGGCACAACATCGCCAGCCGGCCAAAGATATTGCCGACATACTGGAGTCAATCGACAAGCGATTGTCCAGCTTCGACGCAAGGCTGTCCTTGGTGGAGATTCTTCACCGGGAATTTAAATGCTTGCGAGAATCCCTGGAGTTCAGCCAGCAGCAGGTGGAAACGCTCGCTGCTGAAAATGCCCACGCTAAGGGAGTCGGTGAAATGTCTCACAGAAAATGTTACCCAGCTCAATAGAGAAAATAAAAAAATAAAAGAAACAGTTATTGATCTACAAGCTCGTAGCATGCGTGATAACCTGGTATTTCTGGTATTCCAGAAGCCGCTGGAGAGGACGCGGAGGCCACGGTAAAAAGCTCATCAAAAACCACCTGAAGCTGCCGGAGGACACGGTGAGAACATCGTCTTCGATAGGGTGCATCGCCTCGGCCCCATTTGGGCTACGCCGGGAGACCACGTCCTATCGTGCCAAATTCGGCCACTTCAAACAAAAGGAACATGTGAAAAGCCGCGCAGGGATTAAAGGAACGGACTTCAGCGTGAACGACCAGTTCCCCAAAGAGATCCTGGAACGACGCAGGGTCCTCTTCCCCAATCCGACGCGGCTTCATCCAGAAGGGCTCCCGCGCTGTCATCGCTGTGGACCGGCTGTACGTGGACGGACAGCTCCACCGCGACCCCGACATCACTCCGTGGCTGTATTAACTTCACACCAGATAAGAATCCGCTACACCCTTTCCCCATCCACTCACACTAACTTGCATTAACATCTGTTTAACTTACCAGTATCAAATCGCATCTTAGGTGTGATATCATAGCAGTATTAACACCATCACTCTCCGTCAATGGTTTGATTAGAATGTTTCCGGTTTTTTTTTTTTTTTTTTTTTTTTTTTTTTCTCTCTTCTTGTTTTTCTTCTCTCCTTTTCCCCTCTTGTTTTTATGCTGCTCACCCTTGTCCTTGGTTCTTTTCTTTTTTCTTTCTTTCACTGCTTCGATCACCTGCTTCCACACTCATCCACAAACAACATCCTTTATTTCGACACATACGCACAGCACGATCACGCACAGTCATGCGCTCAACGGCAGCACATTTACATCACTCAGACAGCGCACACAGTTGTATAGGATACACACATTTAGCCAAGCGTACTCATCTTAGTAAATATGCAAACACATAGTCAGACTCAGGGAGCATCTCGCCACACACTTTTTTCTCTCTCTCCCTCTTTATTTATGAACAAGTGATGTATTCTCTCCACCTGTCTAAGCGACACACACAGCATACACCCCTAGTTATACACAGACATCTATGGGTGCACTGAGATTCGTTACATGGAATGTAAATGGGAGCTGGCTCCAGAGAAAAGAGGTTAAAAATATTTAACCAACTCAAAAAACTACAGGCAGATGTTGTCCTTTTACAAGAGACCCACAGACCTCTTAGAGGTTCGAATGAACTTAAAACACCTGAGTTTTCCTAATGTGTTCTCAGCTTGTTATAATTCTAGACAAAGGGGAGTAGCAATTTTAATACATAAAAATATATTTCACAGTACTCGATACAGTTATAGATCCAGAGGGCAGATTCTTAATCATTAAACTATCTATACTGATAAAAAGCTATGTATTGTAAGTGTATATGGTCCAAATGTTGATGATCCCTCATTCTTTCACGGTTTTTTCAGTGCACTCTCTGAACACTTAGATGGCACACTTGTTCTTGGAGGCGACCTCAACTTGGACTAAATGAAGAAATGGATAGGCTCAATACAGCAGGAACTCAGCGTAATTGGCAGTCCAAAATATAATCAAACAGTATATGAGCGACTTTGGTCTTTGCGATGCATGGCGCTCCTTCACCCCACCAGTAAGGAATATACTTTTTTCTCACATGTTCATCACTCCTACTCTCGTCTGGATTATTTTTTGGTCAGCAGCTCACTGCTGAGTGACATTTCAGACACTGAGATTCACCCTATAGCTGTCAGCGATCATGCTCCTGTATCTTTAACACTAATGCACAAGAATAATACTACGCCAAGTAAAAACTGGAGATTTAATACATCACTGCTTAAAGATGAAGACTTTATTAAATATTTTAAAAAAGAGTGGACTTCATATTTAGACTTTAATGAACACTCCCGGAACATCAGCTTCTGTTTTATGGGAAGCAGGGAAAGCCGTGATGAGAGGTAAAATAATTTCTTTCTCATCACATAAAAAGAAAAAAGAAAACAAAAATATTCAGGAATTAGAAAAAAACCATCAAATCACTAGAAGAAGCCTATGCGTCCCACCAAGATCAGGAAACATTGAACAAAATACGCAAAACAAAACTAGAATTAAATGAGATAATTGATAAAAAACAAAATTCTTAGTACAAAGACTACGCTTACAAAATTATGAACATAGTAATAAATCCGGTCAATTTCTAGCAAACCAGCTAAAAATAAATAAAGAAAAAACAACTATATGTGCTGTTCAAGATTCATCTGGGAACACAATATATGAACCGAAACAAATAAACAACATTTTCAGGGATTTCTATAAAACGTTGTATTCACCACAAATAAACCCATCTAAAAAGGAAATTGATCAGTTTTTAGACAACATAACTCTCCCAAAATTATTAGACACTCAAGCAATGGCACTGGATTCGCCACTGACGCCAGGTGAACTCCAGGAAGCCCTGATAAATATGCCCAATAATAAGGCTCCCAGGTCCAGACGGCTTTCCTGCAGAATTCTACAAAGAATTCTGGACGATTCTAGCACCAGTTTTTTACAGAACGTTGTTGGAAATCAAAGAAAATGGCAGACTTCCACCAAATATGAATTCTGCAAACATTAATCTCCTGCTAAAACCAGGCAAAGACCCTGTATATCCCTCAAGCTATCGTCCAATATCCCTTATAAATGTAGACCTTAAAATAATTTGCAAAGCTCTCTCAAAGAGACTAGACTCAAAGAGACTAGAGAAAATAACCCCCCTCTTAATTCATCCTGACCAAACTGGTTTCATAAAAGGTAGGCACTCATCAACAAATACACGTAGATTACTTAATTTGATAGACTACTCATACAGTAAAAACCTTGAAACTACAATATTTTCTCTAGATGCAGAAAAAGCGTTTGACAGAGTTAACTGGAAATTTCTATTTGCAACTTTACACAAATTTGGTTTTGGATCTTCTTTCATCAACTGGTTAAAAATATTATATAATTCCCCAACAGCTTGTGTCAGAACAAATGACCAGACATCCTCCAGCTTCTGTCTCCTGAGGGGCACCAGGCAGGGATGCCCACTCTCCCCTTCACTGTTTGCAATTTTTATCGAACCACTAGCAGCAGCAAGTAGACAGAATTCAGTAATTAAGGGCATAAAATGCAAGAACGTGGAACATAAAATCAGCCTTTATGCGGATGATGTGTTACTCTTTCTCCAAAATTCACAAACCAATATCTCTGGGGTGATTGAACTGATAAACTCTTTTGCAAGAATATCAGATTACTCAATTAACTGGTCAAAATCTACAGTCCTTCCGATTAATTGCTCCTTCCATAATTCCTCTTCTACTCCACTGCAATCGGGAAATATAAAATATTTAGGTATTAATGTTTCTCCCAAGCTTGCAGATCTAACTAAATTAAACCATATCCCACTTTTAAAGAAAGTAGAAGGTGATCTGGCTAGGTGGAAATGTCTACCCATATCACTCATGGGAAGGGTTGCCGCTATAAAAATGATGGTATTACCAAAAATAAATTATTTATTCTCAATGATCCCAACTAAACCGCCGCAAGATTGGTTCAGATCTCTAGATTCATATATGTCCAAATTCCTTTGGAAAAATAAGCCCCCACGTATAAGCTTAAAAACACTACAAAAGACCAAGGATAAAGGAGGATTAGAACTACCTAACTTTCAGCACTACTTCTTGGCCAACAGGCTTCAGTTTATCTCAGGATGGCAAAAACATACCCTCTTAGATGAACCTTGGCTAGATGTAGAACAAGCACTTTGCAATAATCTAGAGATTTCAGATCTACCGTTTATCAGCTCAAACATCCAACGACATGAATGCTTCAAAAGCGTCAACATCAGCTCCTCTCTGACAGCGTGGTGGGAGTTTCTGAAGTTGACAGAATCTTCATTAATCCCATGCAAACGTACACCTATCTGGAACAACCCTGACATATTACAAAACAATAATATGATAAACTTTTCAGATTGGAGTAGTAAAGGAATCAAATATTTAGAACATATACTAGAAGGAACAGAATTTGTTTCATTTGACAGACTAGTTACACAATATGGGATCAACAAGAAAAGATTTTTAGAATATCAACAAATTAAATCCATAGTAAAAAAGAGATTTAAACCGGGTCAAGTTGAACTACAAACACCACCAAGTGTGGTTCAATTTCTTACTCTTAAAACCCCCAAATTACTATCCAAAATATACAGAATGCTTTCTAAAACAGATGAATCAATATCACTTCCTATTGCAAAATGGGAAGCGGAATTATCAGTTAACTTAGACCAAAACTTCTGGTCTCAGATTTGCTTAAAAACCTTTCATTTAATTAGAAATCCCAGTCTTCAATTAATTCAATACAAAATACTACATAGAGTGCACTATACAGGTCATCGGATGTTCAAGATGGGCTTTACGTCTACCAACAACTGCTCACACTGCCAAACCAATTCACCGGACAATTATATCCACGCTCTTTGGTTCTGTCCACCAGTTCAGAAGTTTTGGCGTGAGATATGTGAAGACTTATCAAAGTGTCTGAAATGTAACATTCCAACTTCTCCTTTAGTATGTTTGTTGGGCAGCTTAGATAATGTCACTACGGAAAAGAATATAGCCCATATGGTTTTCACTGCCCTATGCATAGCCAAGAAAACAGTCCTCATGAACTGGAAAAATAAAAATAATCTTAATTCTAACCAATATAGAAATTATCTATTAGATTACATTAGTCTTGATACAGCCTCTGCCACCACATCAGATCAATTGCTCTGGGCTCCTTTGATCAGCTCCATCACCTAGTGGGGGTGGGGGGCCATAGTT
Source organism: Pelmatolapia mariae (assembly GCF_036321145.2). Lineage (NCBI taxonomy): Eukaryota > Metazoa > Chordata > Actinopteri > Cichliformes > Cichlidae > Pelmatolapia > Pelmatolapia mariae. The sequence continues at coordinate 6,638 of NW_027052225.1, read as the reverse complement.
TGGTCCCACCTTCACTGTTGTGATTGGTGTGGGGGTAGGGACAGGCTTAGGGCGTCGGGGGGTTCCCCAGGAGCATCTTCCTTGGGGGGCTCAACCCGGGGTAGCGGTCATGGCCAATTAGGGGCTCTGTTGGCTCTTAGGTGACGGTTTCCTCGTGGCTGCGTGCAGCGGGGCTAGGGGAGGGTCTGTGCTGACGGACGTGGGTTACTGACCTGGTAGCCTGGCTGCCCCTGGGTGGGTCCGGGATGGGCGTGAGGTTCTGGGGGCGCTCCGTCTCTGGGCTGGGGCCCTGGCCGGGCCTCAGGGGCTTGGGTCCTGGTTGGTGTGTTGCCGAGGTTGTGGGCGGGTGGGTGTATGGGGGCCCGGCCCTGGCGCGGGGTGCCGCCGGTGCATCGAGCCACCTGGGGGGCTCTTCAACTGGTGGGGGAGGTTGTCACATCTTGCAGGAGCTTTCCTCTCTTCAGGAACTCTCTCTGCAGGAGGGGGAGATACAGGAGAGGTGGAGGAAGATCTCAGCCTGGGCGTCTATTGTCTTGTGTAGTCTGGAAGATGAGTGGATGGTGGGGTGGGTGCAGTTTTCTCTGTGGTGGGGTCAGGTGAATTGTCCCGGGCTCTGTGGGGCCGGGGGGCGCTGCTGCACTGGGCCCCGGTCCGGATGGGCCTGGGCCCCCTTTCCCTGGCGGGTTGCACAGCATGGGGGTGCCTACTGGGGTCAGCGGGGGAGCTGGCCCCAGGGAGGGGTCACTTGCCCCTCCCTTCCTTCCCTCCCCATCTCCAGCGGCCTCCCTCTTCCCGCTCCACCACAATCACCCACACATGCAGGGCCTTGGGGTAGGGGTGTGTCACCAGGGTGCAGAGGAGACATCCCCCCCCTCTGTCCCCTTCTGGCTGCCTCTGCCTCAATTTTATCCCACAACTTAGACATTCACATTACTCACACTCTCATTACACATACATATAGGATCTTGGAGGTGGGCACGCTACACGGATTCCAAACTACCATCAGGGTGTACACCTCACCCCTGGCGTCGTTGCCCACCTCTCAATTTTAAATACATGTAGACATTGAGGGCTAGCAGGAGGGGCTATATGCTTACCTGCTGCTCTGGCAGGTGGCTCCATGCCCTCCTGGGTTTTAAATGCACCTTAGAACACACATACATCAACAGTACATATGAGCGGGTGGAGGGAGGTTTGGAGTCTTCCTACACCCCCGTTCTCTGCGGCCTGCTGGAGCAGGGGGGCTAGGAGGAGGAGTTGGCCGTCCGACTGGGGTCTGGTGTATGGGGCCTCCCTGCTGCTGCGGAGTCGGGGCGGTCTGCTTCTCCCCACCGCAGGGAAAAGGGTTACACCACCTGAGTCTGGGTGCAGTTTCCCCCTCCAGGGGCAAGGGTACCTAGACTCGGGGCTTAGAGTACGCTTGGGGAGTGTGATTGTGTGTACAGCGTCTCTCTATGTCTGTCTCCACGTTGGGTGAGTGTTGAGCAATTGTATATGAGAGCATGAGGGTGGGAATAGATGTTTGTATCTGTGTGTGCCTGTTTGTCTGTGTCTATATGTCAGGTTGGGTATCAGACGCCACCTCTCTGAGGACATCTCAGGCCCTCCAAGGTTTGGAGGCCCATCTCCCCCCACCACTTCCCCTGCCGGTGGCGGACGCCCTCAGACATCGGTGCGTTGGTGGTTCTCTGTCTCCGGGGGTGGGCGCCCAGGTACCCACCGGCTCACTCCTTGGCGGCTGCTTATTGGGGCCTGGAGCCTGGGGCTCGCTCGGGCCACCTTGGGGATGGGGTGCCCTCGGCCTCACGGCCCGGGGCTCGGCCACTCAGGCACAGCTGGCTGCCGGCGGAGCTCACGGGCACGTCACTGCAACCCCCCCTGGCTTCTGCTCCGCGGCTGCTGAGTGACCCCTCATCTGGGACTCTCCTCAGCTCTTTCTGGGATAGTGGCGCGGCTGCCCCTCTGTTGGTCTTCCTTGGTCTCTTGTGTTCTGGGGGCCTCTGGATGTCTGGAGTCTTGATCTCCTCCATACCTGCTTCATGCCCTGGAGGTCGGGGCAGTGGCCCCCCACACCCTCTAGCAGATCATTACATGAAGGAACCTTTTAAAAACAAGCGCGTTCATGCTCACAGGTGTACACACGGGTGATCACACACACAAATTACACCCTTTTTGGCTCCTACCTCAAAGCACACTGTGCGCTGTCGATCTCACGTGCTGCACAATAATGTTTAATATTTAGTATTTACTGTCATATTCTCATATATCATTGTGATCTTGTTTATTACTCTCGTTTTCTTCTGCTTGCTTTCTTTTTTCTTTCTCAACAGGTGATCCAGGTGATCGATATATGTATTTTTTGTCTGCTTATTCTGTTGGTTTTTGTTTTTTGCCCTTTTTCCCCGTCCCTCTTCTCAGGTTTTTTCTTTCCCTCTTTCTTTCTCCACATTCTCTCCTCCAGTCAAGTCTGTCCCGTATTCAGCAAGTGAAAATAAAATAAACAATAAAAAGTTGAATCAAATGGACCATTACGGCAAGGCTGGGATGGTCCATTTGGTAAAGTAAATCCGTTGGGCATCTTTCTTCGCCTTTAGACAATAATTCTGATGGCAAAAGAACCAAACGGGACAGGTTAAAAAAAAAAAAAAAAAAAAAAAAAAAAAAGAATACAATACGAATAATATACTGTACACAACTGTACAGAATAGAATAGAATAAAATAAAATACTATATAAAGTAGAATAAAATGGAATAAAATATACAATAGGATATAAATAGAATACAAATGCTATATACAACTGAGTAAAAATAGAACTTTGTCAGAAAAGAGTATTGCACTTAGTCTAATTGCACATGTGTGGGTTTGTGTGTTTTGATCAGCTGCAAAAGTCTTTGTTGTAGAGTCTGACAGCAGTGGGGAGGAAAGACCTGCGAAATCTCTCCGTCCCACACCGTGGGTGCCGCAGCCTGCCACTGAAGGAGCTGCTCAGTGCTGTCAGAGTCTCATGCATGGGGTGGGAGATGTTGTCCAACAGGGATGACAGCTTAGCCACCATTCTCCTGTCACTCACCACCTCCACTGGGTCCAGAGGGCATCCAAGAACAGAGCTGGCCCTTCGGATCAGCCTGTTCAGTCTCTTCCTGTCCCCAGCAGAGATGCTGCCGCCCCAGCAGACCACACCATAGAAGATGGCTGAGGCCACCACAGAGTCATAGAAGGTCTTCAGGAGTGGGCCCTCCACTCCAAACGACCTGAGTCTCCGCAGCAGGTACAGCCTGCTCTGCCCTTTTCTGTAGAGGGCTTCTGAATTATGAGTCCAGTCCAGGTTGTTCAGATGAACGCCAAGGTACCTGTAGCTGTCCACAGCCTCAATGTCCATACCTTGGATGTTCAGTGGTTGCAGTGGAGGATGTTTGTGCCTGCGGAAGTCTACCACCAGCTCCTTGGTTTTCCTAGTGTTGATCTGGAGGTAGTTCTGCTGGCACCAGTCCACAAAGTCTTGGGTCAGTTCTCTGTACTCCTTGTCGTCCCCATCAGTGATGAGGCCGACTATTGCAGAGTCATCAGAGAACTTCTGCAGGAATCACTGGGTGGAGTTGTGGGAGAAGTCTGCAGTGTAGATGGTGAAGAGGAACGGAGGCAGAACCGTTCGCTGTGGGGCCCTGTACTGCAGACGACCCTGTCCGACACACAGCCCTAAGTTCTCACATACTGTGGTCGGTCGGTGAGGTAATCCAAAATCCATGTTGTGAGGTGATGGTCCACTCCTGAGTTCTCCAGCTTGTCCTTCAGGACCGTGGGAAGAATGGTGTTGAAGGCACTGGAGAAATCAAAGTACATGATTCTCACAGTGCTCCCAGTGGTCTCCAGGTGAGAGAGGGAACGATGTAGGAGGTGGATGATGGCATCATCCGCTCCAATGCCAGGCTGGTAGGCAAACTGAAGTGGGTCCAATGATGAGCTCACCAGGCGCCGACGCTGAGCCAGGACCAGCTGCTCCAGGGTCTTCATCAGGTGGGATGTCAGAGCCACCGGCCTGCAGCTGTTGAGGTCTTTGGGGCGTAAAGTCTTTGGCACTGGTACAACACAGGAGGTTTTCCAGAGCTGTCGGACTCTCCCCAGCCTCAGGCTCAGGTTGAAGAGGTGCTCCATCACCCCACCTGACAACCCTTGAGCTGATACCATCTGGGCCCACTGCCTTCTTGGATTCAATCCTCCTCAGTTCCCTCCTAACCTGGGTGGTTGAGAGAGACAGGCTGGAGCCTTGTGTTGAGTGTGTATTGGATGCTGTTGTTGGGGGTGGGAAGGAGTGAGCAGGGTGAGAAGAGGAGGTGTGAAGTGTCTGAGGTGTCAGAGGTGGAACAGCAGCAGTGGGGGTCGGTGAGTCTGCAGCTCATTTGCCCTCCTCACATCCCTCCCAGGCAGAGAGTTCTGATGTTTGTGGCCCGAGATGGTTCTGAGGCCTCTCCAGACTTCGCCAACGTTGTTTTGCTGAAGCTGGTTCTCCATCTTGTGCTTGTAGCTGTCCTTCCCATTCCTTATCAGTCCCCTCAGCTCTCGCTGCACCCTTTTCATCTCCTCTTTGTCTTTGGTTTTGAAGACCCTCCTCTTCTGCTTGAGGACAGCTTTAATCTCTTTCGTAAACCATGGTTTGTTGTTGGAGAAACACCGCACAGTCCTGGTAGGTACGGTGTTATCCACACAGAAATTAATATAGTCCGTAATGCATGTCACCAGGCTGTCGATGTCCTCTCCGTGGTCATCACAGATCACCTCCTACACAGTAGACTCAAAACAGTCCTTAAGAGCCTCCTCGCTCTCCTCTGACCATCTCTGCACTGTGCGGGCGGCTGGTGGCTCCCTGCGCACTAAGGGCTCATACACAGGGACAAGGTGCACCAGGATGTGATCGGATCTTCCCAGGGGAGGGAGAGGTGATGAACTGTATGCCTTTTTCAGCATTGGCATACAGTAAGTCCAGTGTTTTATTGTCTCTGGTATGGCAGGTCACATACTGGGTGAAGGTGGGCAGTGTGGAGTTCAGTGAGATGTGATTAAAGTCTCCTGATATTAGGAGAAGGGCTCTCGGAGATTGCGTTTGCAGTCTGCTGACCACAGAGTGGAGAGAGTCACAGGCTGCATTGCGTACGCCTAACACCTCAATGTCTCTGGTGCAGAGTTGTTCTTTCACAGTGATGTGCCCAGGGTTACACCATCTGTCATTTATAAAAACTGCCAGTCCCCCTCCATTCCTCTTACCGCTCTCTCTGGTCCTATCCGCCCCCAGCAGCTGGAATCCCGGTAGTGTCACGCTTGTGTCCGGAGTTAGCGGTGTTAGCCAGGACTCCGTTAGCATCATGATGCTACATTGCCGGTACTCCCTCTGTGACCAGGTTAGCGACGTGAGCTCATCCATCTTATTGGACGCCAGAAGTTTATCATTACTGACGGAGTCCTTGACACACTGGCTGCCACTTTATTAGGTACAGCTTGCTAACACAGGGTCAGACCTGCTTTGCGTTCTGAGCTGCCTTAAATATTAATGGCTCAGATTTAGCGAGGTGCTAGAAACATCCCTCAGAGTCATGTGATCAGTGACGTCTGCTTCAGCACTGACAGATAGAAAAGTGCATTCCACCTAAAATAGGTTTATTAATAATAAAAATCAAACAATGATTTTCATCTTTTCAGCCCTTTGTCTGGGTGCTAATCCAGCTGTGTGTGTTTGTGATGACAGTAAATCAATGTCAGACTTACAGCTCCTGTTTTACTGCATTAAAGTGATAAGATGACTTCAGCACTTTGACATGGATGGTAGTGAAAGCAGGGAATGACAAATGTAGCACAGCAGCAGCGTTTAACACATCTGAGCTGGAAACACAAACTCTGGGATGAACATCATTCATAGAACAGCTTCCAGCTTCTTTTGCTCGACTACAGTTTCAATGAATTTGCATTTAAAGATGCAAAGAGACTAAAATGGTGAGGATTAGGAGTTCAAAGGTCAGAGCTCCTGTGGGTCTGAGGGCGGCATCACGCTGGAGAAGGATGAAGGAGTCTGACCTGAACCAGTGTTTGACATGAACACATCAGAACTGCTATCAGTGAGCCTAACGACAGCCGTTAGCATCATTTCAGTGTTTCAGTCATTTAAAAACACTTCCTGTCACTGTGGTGGTTACAGTGACATCATGCAGTTTGTGTTTTGGCCTCCAGAGGGCGACAAATCAGCACAGACAGAGAGCTCCATTCAAACTTTGCTGCCATCAGTAATATTTCTTCAAATATAATCATCACTGTTTGAGCAGCTATGATATCAGGGACAATCTAGACACGTGTGACAATACTAAACACACCTTAAACATCATGTGATCCACTCTCAGTCTGCATTTTCATTCATGACTTCAAAATTTTAAAATGAGCTTTGAAGGAACATTCAGTGAAATAAAGCTTTCATCACAGGATTCACGTGAGCACCAGATGAACTTTACATGAACTTTACAAAGAATCAGTGGATTTTTCTTCTGTTTTAGATCAACTTTGATCACTTAAAGCCATCTAAAGTTCGTTTTTTCTAACTTCTCACTCACTAACATCTTATATGGTTTCATATCCCTGCTGTTCCCCACCTGCCCTG
>NW_027052224.1:0-59386 GCF_036321145.2 Pelmatolapia mariae | reverse complement strand
GACTGACAGCAAATATTCATGAATCACCAGCCATAAAACATGATACTTGAAGCATAAAGCCGCACCGCACCACATATGCACCTATACATTTATTACCTGCAATGCATCACTGATACACATTACAGAGTTCCTCTTTGTGTCCAGATCAGTTGGTAACATGTGCACACGTAGCTGAGTGAGGACTGTAGGGAGCTACTGCCACCCAGAGGTGAACTTTCTTATTATGTTTTGCAGCATTGTCCTGCATGTAGTAAACCTAATAAAGTAATAAAGTATTTGCAACTGGGACTGTGCATGTGTGACCTCCTGACTGACTGACTGTTTGTAGGCTCTACAGTCTTAATCTGTTAGTTATCTGATGCATGTGTGATGCTGCTGAACTTTAACTGCAATGACTACATGCATAAAGATTAAGTATGTACCAAGAATAATGTTGCTGATTTTTCTTTTCTTTTTCTAAACTTTGGTTTGTATTATCCATATTTTATTTCATAAGTACTGAGACTACTTTTTGCTACATTTGCATGCCAGCAAAACCATATGCATTTAATTTGGTGATTTTTAGTCATGAATAAGTTCATAAGTTCTGAAGTAAAGCAGTTAATTAAATAACAAAATTGCAGCAAGTTGATCAAGTTGATCTTCAAAGCCAATTTTTTTTCATGATTTGAATATTTATATTATTTGCTGTGTACATGCTCTTTTATACACTCGTAGTCCATCTGTAACTGTGTATTTCCTAATTAAAGAATGCAATTATTAATGCAATGAATTTAAATGCGCTCAGTATTCATTCACTCTTGTCTGTTATAAATCTTACAGTGAGTAATTAGTCACTTTGTGACAGCTTTGCTATTCTAGCATGACATTAATAAAACACCACCAGACCAACTAAATGTAAAGAAGCACAGAACAACTATCATATGATAGAGCGAGCATATGAACCTTGTGAACATGCAAACTCTAGAAGCTGAGATATTACTGGACAGGTGCAGACTACAGTAGAAGTACACATTAGCTTTGAAGTGATACCTTTGAGTAAGTTAATCGAGCATTTGGTCATTATCTGGAAAACTGAGAAAAACAATGCATGATCCAGCTAACCTGATTTGTTTTTGGCTTTATTACTCTGTGACAGATTCAAGTGTTCAGTATGGCACTGATTTTTTTTAATCTTTATCTTTTTTCTTTGTTATAAAGATTCCTGCACATGACACTGCCCACTGCATGCACTCTCAGTACAGATTTAATGCAGAGTGTGACTTTTAAACTGTAGCACTACTTTTACTGCTGCCACCATCATGATAACGTAGCTAGAAATTGCCACAAGGTGGCAGTTTTGGACTTGAACAACCTGAGAAATCTCAGCTTTTAATTTGTTCTCTTTGTGCATACAGCTTTTTACCTTAGGAAGCTGCACTAATACCTTTGGTTAAAGACATAAATAGTCTGGGTGAAGCATAAAGTTAAAGTTAGTTGATCTGAAAAGTCAGCCACAGAAGCTGCTCAACATTTTAGTTTAAGCAAAGGATGGGAAGATCGCACTCGGTCCAATCAGAAACAAGCTAGAGGGTGAAACATACTCTTTAAATGATCAGTAGGAATCTCTTTAGAAAAGGAGCACGATCGTTTCAGTGGCAGACGTTTTCAACAGTTACACACAATGATACAATTGGCTGTGAGTCATGTGGTCCTTTGTCCTGTTTGTGCTGACAGATATGTCTGTTAGAAAAATTTAGACTCATTCAATTATGTTTAAAAGGATGTATTATAATAACAGACTTTCATTAGCATAATATATATTACATTACTATATATTACATCTATATTATATCTATACATAGATACTGGGGCTGGTTCTGCCAGAGGTTTCTTTCTGTTAAAAGGGGCTTTTGCCAAGTGCTTACTCACACTATAAAGCATTTTAAGGCAACTGTCAGTGTGATTTGGCACCAAATTGAATTGAATATTATTGTATTTTCAAGCAATAATAGAAACCATGTCATTAGTTTTTGTTTTGTGCTTTGTCAACAGTTTGTTTAATTACATAAAGTTCAGAAAAACCAACCAGGATGCCTCGCTAATGTGCAAGTAGCAGTCTAATACAAAAGGCAGCATGACGTCTTCTATTAAATTTATCATTATGAACTATATAAGCAAAAATATATTAAATTAATTATGACTTAGTGTACAAATACATATTTCTTATTGCGAGATATGATTTTTTTAAATGTATTCAGTCAATTGCAGTAGCCTCTGCTCTTCCCGAGATTTGAGGTATCGTCTCTGTAATGTTTCTTCCTGTCAGCTTAAGGTAGTGATACTTTCACTTTTCATTATCACTTACCTACTTCCTGCATTATTTTGTGCCCCATTATTGTATAACTCACATGACAGTGTGATTGCTGGGCAGTATAAAATATGCCTCTTTGTTTGTGTCGGTGTGCATAGAGTTACCAGAGGAACTATAACTCCATGAAAAGCAAGCAGTTGTGGTAGAGGAATCATAAAAGTTCACTCTGTGCATTGCTTCAGCCACAGTGCTGAGAACAATAAGCTTTCTCAAAAATCACGTCTCCAGCAGCAGCACAGGCAAGAAAGCATCTGTGAGCTCTATTTGGCCTTGCATTGGAAAGTGTCTGCTTTGATTGTACAGCCTTGACATTGCTAAAGGCTCTGTGTGTGTGTGTGTGTGTGTGTGTGTGTGTGTGTGTGTGTGTGCGCGCGCGCGCGCGTGTGTGTGCGTGTGTCCGTTGATTTGCCTGAACCAAGAAAGTGTCCCTGTTCAAAAAGCAAAGCAATGTTCAAATGTTTCTTGTCCAGCAATGTGAGATCCAATTTGTAAACTATTGCTTGCTTAGATAGATTCCCAACCCAAGAGATAAGTCCTACAAACTCAAAAAGAGCTCAAACTTGCCTTACTTTGGAATTTAACTAATATATTATAATTTAACTAATTATTATCCTTATCTGTGATTGTGCGGTTTATTCTGCCAAATAACTCATTAATGTTCTTCCTAGTTTAATGTCATCAATGTGAAATAAATCAAGAAATCCTTATGAGTCATCAAAAAGCTGACGATTTAATCTGTACATTTCAACACACTGAGAATATGTAAAACAGACAAATCTCATTATGTCGTAGCCTGATTTGTCTGTTTTAAACTTACCTGAATGCATAAACCTTTATGTTTAATGAATGATAAAACATATAAAGCTTATTATGTTTTCATCGTGAACTTTCAGCATGAGACAGAAAAGCTCTGCCAGGCACTGCGGAGGCTAAATACTTTCCCGCATAATCATTGGATATTAAAAAGAAGAAAAGAGTGAATTTAATTGGCTTCTCTCGTACTATCCCTAATATCGACCAATCGAAACGGGAGTGGGCGGGGCTTGAGACTGGACTTTTCTTCATGGCTTTTCTGCTGGCAGAGGGAGGGGTGATGAGAGTGTTGTTTTGTGTTGCCGGGAACACACAGAGCAGCCAAGGTCGTGAAAGTACTGCACACAGCCAGGCTTCGGTGCTGAGCTCCTGTAGACTCCCACACCGAGAGACATACCGGTGAGTTTTGAGGTTTGCTCAACTTTGATTCGTGTTTTGCCGGCCACAAAGATGGCGGGGTCTGTGGGTCAACTTTACTTGGTGTCTTGCCAAAATGTGTACCCCGTACAAATCGGGGACTGTCAAACGAGTTCACATGGAGTAATGGGGAGCAGGCGGAGAAAGCGCCAACTTGCTAGCTAATATTAGCTCCTGAAATGAGTTACGTGGTAGCGTAATTGTTGTACTAAGTCTTATCTGCCCGCGGTTTTGTGCTATTTATATTCCCATATGTTGTGATTTCTTTTCCGAGGTTTACTTGACAGTGGTGCTAGCTTCTAAGCGGTCCGGTTAGCCCACAAACTTAGCTCGGAACTGCTGGAGGCGTTAAATTCGAGCCACACTGCTCTTGTTTTCCCGTTGTTGATTAATAGAAACACGTTGTTTTTGATTTATTTTGATAGCAGATATATGTTAGAACCCGGTTTGGTGAAAAAGTTATAACAGTTTAACAACTATCTCCGTCTGAAATCACTGCTGTGTAGAGACCGCTGCAGACTGATAACAGTGTCCGGTTCATCCTCAGGCAGGTGGTTGGATTAAATGATTTCCTTTCTACTGCTGTAATTTCTGACTGATTGCTGCCTCTTGAACTGGCAGAGGGGGGAAAGGCGGTTATAATATATTTGTGGCCTCAGTTTGCAGCTGATAAAAGTAGCTGTTTGTGTCTCCTGACATGATCTACAATGTGGAGCTCTGCGTCGGCCCTCTGGGTGTTATTCCAGGCTATACTTTATTATTTCCTATTACAACAACAACACACCTCCGCCCCTGGTTCATTCAGCCCAGTACCTCCATCCATTGCAGTGCTGCCATGTAGATGGTGGAATCTAGATTCACTGTGCCTTGCCTGAGGAACTAACCAAACATAGTCCAAGAGCCGGGTGCAAATTTGTTCACAGCCTGCAGCACAGGCAGACTGACAGACTTGTCTCGACTCAGATCTCTAAATTTGAAAACCACCTTGATATGCAAATTTTTCTAGGCAATAAGAGGAATGTGCCCATCAAGGCCTTGGTGTACTGAAATGGCGCTCTTTTGTTCAAGAGGACATACAGCAACAGCTGCACTTCCCAACCGTGCGTGTGTGTGTGTGTGTGTGTGTGTGTGTGTGTGGTGGGGGCATGTGTGAGCAGATTTGTCCTGTTTCAGTCAGTATTCCAGGGAGTAATTTCCTGGGAGTAAGCAGCGTTTCTGGAATGCTGGTTCTGCATGTTAGACAATAGCTGGTGTGAATGAACCTGATCTCACATGAAGGAAGTTGAAATGCTTTGCATGTTATTTGCATGGGCTAGCAGAACTAGTAGTAGTGTTCACTCTGAAACAGTGGAGATGGGCTCGGACACGCAGGACTTTGTGTGCATGTAATTCAACATACACAGAGTCATACATGCTGCAGCATTTAAGCCAGTTCTGTTTGACTTTATTAGACTTTTGGTCCAATAAGAGGTCCTCTGCACTACTGGGAAGGACCTTTGTTAAATATTCTTATGAATGCATAGTGTTCTAGTGACCTCTGGAGCATCAGAGTGATGCATACTGTGTTCTGTACACTGGGTGTGACAAGAGCGAAACTATCTACCTTTGTTTCAACAATGTGGCTAAAGTAACTGATGTATCAGTTTAGATTTCTTTGCCTGTGGTTGCTGTAAACCATTCCACATATTCCAACATTCCCAGCTAAAATGAGAACACGAGCGAAAAATGTGTCAGACTTTAAAAATTAGACATGGCACAATTTGAATGTTGTGTCCGGCACTCTGCTCGCCCATCGTCCTGTCAGAAAGCTGCCAGATATCAGTTGAAAGTCTCGTAGTTCTGCGCTCTCACTGCTCAAGGTTTTCTTTGCAACAGAAAAACAGGATATGGTATCTCACACCCTGTCGAACAGTGGCGTATTTGTACTTTGTGGTTTTTCAACCTGCTGTTGCATTACAGGTTGCCTGAGGGAAGCACATGGTGTAACACTGTGTAACACTTTTACACGTGTAACACTGCTGTACGTCACAGCTTGGGAAGACTTTTTTTTAAATCAGTTCCACTGTGTGGCTCTGAGAGATGCTTTGTAACATGACAATAAAGATGCTTAACTGCTTGAAAAGAAGAGCATGAATGGCCTGTTTCCTATTCCTTTAACAACAAAAAAACAAGCCAGCCCAAACTTGCATGTTAGTTTTAATAAAACATTATCTTTATGTTGAGTGTGAACTGCTGTGATTGCACAGGGGAGCCATTGGTGCCGCCCTGGCAGCCATTCTGGTCCTAGAGTGAAGCAGCAGCTTTACTGAAGAGCGCCACTTTAGCCTGTCATGGGCTGTTTCAAAGGTAATGTGATATTTGCAGTTTTTGCTGCTCTCAGACTTCAAATGAAACTGCTCACAGCAGCAATTTTTGTTTGCCCGAGTCCAGCTATGAATCACAAGTCGCTTTGTGATACGACATGAGAAATCCCAAAGGATTTCCTGCTAGCGCTGCACCGTTGCCAAGTCCAATATCTTGAGGCTTAAGCTGTGCAAGCAGTGGGAAGTCTTGTCGTGTCATTATTTCACCGTCGATGCCAGCCGAGGCCAGCCTGCAGCTCTGCAGTCTGTCTGGCACATTTTATTTATGCATGGCACATTTTGGGCAAAATTATGCTTCTTCTTTCTGTGTTCATTTAGCAGTGTGGGCAGTTACTGATGTATGTGCGGAATGAAAATAGTATATTTGCATAAAGTACGTTAGAGAAGTCAAACATGAGGGCTTTTGGCAGTTATAATAGTTTGAATGTGTACTTCCTTTTAGGATAAGAAAGGATTTGTGTTAGAGTTGTTAAAGTCATGATTTCATTCAGACTGATCAAACTGGCTAAGAGCTCTCCTCCTGTTATCAGCAGCTAGTCATCCAGTTTGCTGTGGACCATCCGCCACTGCTGACTCAGCCAATGCTGCCATCTGGGCTGGAAGAGAAAACACGACAGATTTCTCCCTGGCTCCAGAGCCTCGGATGCTCAGCTAACAGATTCTGTGTGTTTGTGTAGCTGTTTTCATATATGAGCTGCAGCTTTGAACTTTGTTTAAAAAGACATTTCCAGCAAAGGTGCAGAATGTTCGATGCAGTTTGGTAACAAAAGTTACCGTCCAATCCAGACGTGCAAAATGTTTACCTTGATCATTTGAAAAGTGTCAGTGTTACCCCTCAAAGGTGCTCGATGCTTTATTTTTCCAGCATTTTGAGACCTCATAAGTTTAGGGGTACAAGAGTTGTACAAAAGGCGTGTTTGATCCAAGACAATCCACATGTGTGTGGACATCTGCGTGAGAGGTCTGCAGATAATAGCGTAGGGCGTTCGCAGCGAGTGAGTGCTCACGCTCTGCCTCCTGCACACTCTGCTCAGGATGCACCGTCGCATAAACCAACCTGAGTAAGTCCAATAGTGAGAACATGTCTGAGAGATTACATCTGTTGTGGCGTGCTATAAATCAGAAAGGGAAGTCTCCCAAAATGAGTTTTCTGGGATCTAAGTTGCTGTTTGGGGGTGGCCGTGCATGTGGCTGCACTTTTTTTTTTTTTTTTTTTTTTTTTTAAAGCTACAGTATATTTTGTGTTTGGGTAAAATAAACCCCGCTCTGAAAACACAGTGTTGGAAGGCGTGTTTGTTTCCTCTATGCAGATAAAACTGCGATGTTTTTGGGATGTTCTCGGAGGAAAAAATTCCCTCCTATGTTGGAGGATTTGTTGTTTTGCTCAGAATAATTTCCGTTTTTTGTCAGTAATTCTTCTGCTGCTTTTATGTTTTGTTTTTTTATATTAATTAAAATCTGGCTGTGATTAGCAAAGGCCCACCCACCCTTCTGTTTTCAAGGAAGTGAGCTAAAATGCCTTCAGCTGAGGGTTGGCACCAAGGCCCAGCAATAGCTAAAGAAGGACCCTGAGCTGCTCTCGAGTCCAAGAATAAAACTACCTTTGTATGGAAAGCAAAGGTGGCTGAGTATAAGTGGCTGCTTCAGTTTTGGGGCCCTGGTTCTGTGCATGTTTGCTTTCTGTCACACTGCCTCCACCTACTGCAACACCTTAGTAAACCAGAGCCATTCCCAGTGTTATCCATGACACCCGTGCTTTTACTGCAGTGACAACAACAAATGTCTGCTGTTAATTAAGGTGATCATTTCAGCTTTAATTGAGCGCTTACTGAAACAATGAGCCTTTTCAGGCTCTCAGTCTGGCTGAGCAAGATGAATAAATCCTAACTGTTAGGACAGCTTATTCTCTTAAAAGCTTAAAATGTTTTTAAAGCCTAATCCTCCAACATTTAGTGTTCACCGCAAATATTGTTCTTAAGCCTCCTGGTTATGTTACTCTAGTTATTTGTGTGTACTAGACCGTGGCCGTCCTGCCGTAGTTCCTGTTTTACACCGAACTACCCGTCTGTGTGTCTTTTTGTCTGTCTGCGTGTGCGAATACGTGTGTGTACAACTGTTCTGCCTCATGACCCTGCACACTTCCCACTCACGTTTCACTTTTTCTGCTTGCATCCTGTCAGCGTGACAGCAGCTCTCTGGCTGTTTGCTGCAGTTTCGCTGCTCTGCGTCGCGGCTGTTGTTCAGAGCCGTGCTTGTAATGGTCACTTCTGTTTATCTCGCCTGCTCGTGTATTACTGTTAGTAGTAATTTTTTGGTTTGGTGTGCTGTTGTACTGGGAACACAGACTTTTGAAGTTTATTTTATAATAGGAAACTTTTTTTTAGTCATGACGTGATTTGAATTCATCCGCTTTTATAACCACAAACTGTCTCACGTGGCCTAATACACACAGCAATAGTTGGTTTTGTGGTTTGTTTTTTTTACATAATTATTTAAGTTTGTTTCGGCTGCTTTGGTTATTGTTCAGGTTTTGCTACTTTGTAATCAACCTGAGATTTATTCTTATGAGGTCTGCGTTATGTCTGGTATTAACATGTTTCTGAAGCCCAAGTCATTATACAAGTGGTTATTTCAAATGCAAACTACTTACAACAGTTTGCACAAAATTGCTTTGGCAGTTCACTTGGTCCCAAATGCCCAAAGCATCATATTTTCTGGGCCAGTGGAAAATTGGAAAGCTTTGGAAGAGCAGCCCAAACTCAGTTGAAAGTTCAGAAACTACAAGATAAGAGTCAGACTGAGCTGTGGGTGATAGTCGTTGTAGGGAGGGATGTGAGGGATCAGCCAACTACACGCTTAAACTTTGTCACCTGTGATTGTTGGCAGCTGAGATGCTACTTTGTTAAGCCTTGTTAATTGTCATTGTTGTACAACACTGGTTTACTGGGGCTTTATTAGCCACCTGTCACTGCTCTCTGCTGAGACTGCAGATGGGCAGCTCCCTTATCTCCACACTAACGACTGTAATAAATGTTGAAAATGAGCAAAGATTAAGTGGTGCGTCTCGTATAATCAGGATTGTTTGGCTGTGTCAGAATAAACTGAGCCACAGGAATCACTACACTGAACACAAAGACAGGTAGCTGCTGGTGCTAGCCTTGCTCATGTTAGCTACTTACTGTTGAAGCAGTCGATTAGTCTAAACTTCTGTTTGTGTTTAGCTGATCAGGAAAGTCCATCGTTCTCCTGTGGACTCGGTGACACATGTCAGTGTCCTGAGTGGGGCGACAGTTTGGAGCGTCTGGAGCTTAACACAGTTTTGTCCCTGTAGGCTTGATCACACTGACTACTGCAGGTTTTATACTTACTACAACTGTAAGCTTGATAAAAGTAAACAGACATGACTACTTGTCCACAGCAAAGAATAATCCAAGCGTTGCCCTTCTTGCTCTTCTTGCATCAGTTATCCTTCACAGCTCACTGAGCTCAGCTGTTGTTCAGCAGCTGAGCTCAGTGTTGGTGAGAATGAGACCATTAGGATTGCCAAGTTCTCCAGTTTACTGTAATTTCGTAATTCCAGCCGGGCTTAGTGATAACCACTGCATATGTGGAAGACCCCACAGCAACTTCCATGTTGGAAATGTCAAACTCACATAGATACGTACTCCGCCCATGTTCCCTGCTCCTAACACATTAAACTTTAATAACTGACTGTCGACATGCAGCCTGATATTAACTGGTGCCTGTGCAGTGATTAATGTCATTTGATCCAGTTGTCACTGGTGTTTATGTTGTTGCTCATGGGTGTAAAAGTGTAATTATATTTGTGTTCAGTTCTGAGGCGATCACCATTCAACACTAAACGCTGTCAGCCTTCTGCTACAGGGTGTCATGCTTCCTAGTCCATGTGGTGCAAGACACTTTTTCTTTGTAAGCATAATTCTGCTGCGAGATGAGCGAGTCCGAAGGATGGAGTGGGGGGAAAAACAGGAAACATGGGAAATAAGGTCAGGGTAGCAAACAGTCCAGCCGGCTGGGAGTCAAACTGGACTTACTGCTCAGTGTATTTGTGATACACAAGACATTATTTCTGACTTTATAATATCTAACTTTGATTAGCCAGCTGTGCCACAACACTTGTTTTTCTGGATTTGGACGACTCTGAGAAGGATCAGAGTCTGTGCACAGTCACTGATCTCAGCAGGAACCCCGAAATTCAGAGTTTATTATTCATGACAAGCTAAAAGTCTGTGAGGGCAGGAATGGGTGGCTGTCGTGCTTTACAGTGAAGGTTGTAAAACTAGTGGGAGAGATCTAACCAGCAGCAGCTTGGGGCGGGGGGCTGCAGAATAATGGCTTAAACTCTGACCCCGATTACTGTATGTTGGGATTGTGATGATTAATGTTGATTATTAATCTTGATAATTTGATTTTGTAATTAATTGGAATTCCCGACAGAGGGTGTTACAGGAAAAAATAGACTTTCTGTTACGTACTGCAGCCCTACCAAACCACAATAAACAGCTATTTCTCATCATTTCATTTGCTGTGTGTGATAAATCACTAATGATTGATGCGCTGTGAACAATATGTTTCCAAGTCTTAACTGCTGATTTCGACCACTTTTGATTTTCTTGAGCAGAAATTTCCATTACAGAATATTGTATTGCAAACAAAAAGGGGAAAGTTGATCATTTAAAATATTTATACAAAAACTACCTTTCAGTACTTTATTATCTAGATCAATGGGAAACCCTGGATTTACACTGTGCACACACACAGAAGCAGTTTGGGCTGTAACAGCGTGTAAGTACTATACAGAGGAAAAACTTATATTTATTTCTTGAAAATAAATCAATGTGAGATTGCTGTAACAGCAACAATGGCTGCCCGTGGTGTGCCTTGCCCTTAGATAGCCTTTGGGCTGGGTCAGGCCAGCAGAGCAGAGAGCCTGAGCTGCAAGTGTCATCGCAGAACAAGCGATGACACCGGCCCTCACAGCAGAGTTTATGGAAAGCCATAAATAGGTTCATTTTCATAAGCAGCACCTCACTCTGTTTTTACAGAAGAGCGTTTCTCTAAGCTGTGAACAGCAATCTCATCATCTGGTGGGTGTACTGAAAATGCAAAGAGTTAATAAGAAGAAAATGTTATTGGAGTGAAGCGTGATGAAGGGGAAAGAAGCACTGGCTGCTGGGCCTCACTGGTAGAGAGCAAATACAGAAATGAGCAAAAGGCTGTGTTTGACCAGCGTGTATATGCAAAGAAACAGATTGATCGTGGATATTTTATTGTTTTTTTATGCTAATTAAAAGTGTGTGTCCTGTTTTCATATGTAACTGACAGATTGCGAGTCTCCTTATCAAGCTGTTTTCCCTGACCCTGTCTCCTTTGAATGCATGTTTGCTTGACTTCTTGTCTGAAGTATCTGCATGTCTACTGATGTCATGACCTTAAGGCAATCTATCTCAGAGTCTGTTAATATAATCTTGCTGCTTCAGTGAATGTAACATAGCTCTCAGAGAAGTGCCTGTATCCATGTGATGGCCACGATGCATTAACCGTAACTGCAGTGATGCTAACCATATGCTAGCTAACCTTTGTGGTAAAATTAGTTTGGTTTAGCAGTCGTATGTTAATTACTTTGGTTTGTATCCCTTCTAGCCTTTGTTTAGAACTGCCGGTTCTTTGGACTCGACTGTGACCTTTTTCATAATCGGGAACATAAAAGATGGAGGTCGTCACTATGACATCACCCTCTGGTTGGGGGTATAAAACACTCGGGGATACTGCAGACCCTCCCTAAGTCATAGCCTGCTGTGTCATCTATTACACTCTAAATGCGACTAATGAGCATCATGTTGTAAGGGGTAAGACATGAAATTCACCAGGGCCATCTATGTGGTCATGGATGAAGGTGGCTGAGTGGCTGTTTTCACACAAATGATTATACAAGCAGGTCTCTTTTGCAACCACAGGAGCATTCAGAAGAATCTCCAGAATAAATAAACAACCTACATATTTGGATGATCTTGATAAGTCCTCGAAGGCTTTTTTTTTTTTTGGGGGGGGGGGGTGTTTGTTTTTTTTAATGCCATCTCAGCCAGTGGCTGTCTTGTTTTCATATTTACCTGACAGATACAGGTGCCAGTCTCCTTATCCAGCTGTCAAAAAGTTTTTCCTCTCTTAGAGTAAGAACTTCTTTATCTGAAGTATCTGAAGTATCATCAAGTCACAGTCTACTGATGTCATTGCTTCAAGGCAGTCTGCGGCAGTAGCACATTTATCTGAGTATGTTAAGACAACCTTGCTGCTCTCTGTAGCTCTCAGAGAAAGGGCATGTATTGAGGAAGTTAGTTTGATGCATTCACATTCATATTTGCTAACGCTGGTTTCACACAACAGCCAGTCACACACAGACATGGTTCCCTTTGTATCTACATTGCTGTTGACAAGCAGGGCTGGGCAGAACAGAAGTGGCATTGAACAGAAACGTAGGAGGAATTTCTACGCCTGGAGTCCCGCGCTACGCAGCACTAGCTGCTAGCAGCCAGCTACTCTGCCTCCCCCTGCTCTCCAAATACCAACCTCCTGCTTCTGCTTTCCCACTTGCTCGTTTTCTTCGAGTCTTTTCTCGGTTTATTGTTCTCCTCATGCACTCTTAAACGCCTTGGCAGTCTCTCCCTCCATCTATCCCACTTTCTCTCAGCACTGACAGAGGCCTCTCTGAGATGTTTACTATGTCTGCAGACACCCCCCCCCCCCCCGGTCACCCCTCCTACTCACCGAACAGAATAACGGTCACTGTGACTTTTTTGTCTGTTTATTATCTTCGTCCCTCTTCATCTGCCTGCAAGATGTTAGAGGAGGGATAGTGGTGAGTTTGTATGGAGCAAGTGTAAAATGACCCAGCTGGCTGAACCAGAGGGCACACAGAGCTGAGAGCGGCCGCCGAGGAGGAGGCTCAGCTTTGTGCTCCAGTGACAGCGAGCTGGAGCGCGTAGCCGTTTGTCAGATATGAGATGTACTGTTTCTGAGTGAGAGGCTTTCAGAGAGCAGCACAAGTACTTAAAAGTGAGCTGTGCTCGATGCCTGACTCCTGGCTGCTGAAGAGTTCTTCAGTGTGCAGAGAGCCTCCAGAGTGTGGTTAGCAGAGCAAAACAGTTGAACCCTGTGCTGGTATGTGAAGCAGGCTGTAAGAGGGGAGGATAAAGAGCAAGGCTGCCATTGTGGTGGTGCTAGGCAGGTTTCCCCTTCTCCACCCAGCCCACCCTCTTCCCTGCCTGCCTGCCTCCCTCCCAACAGCACCCCCACCCCCCAGCCCATGTCCATATTAGGGCAAAACTCAGCCAACCTCCCCTTGAGCTGAGCTCAACCCCCTCCAAAATGCCCCGCTGTCACATTTGCTCCAGCAAAGGGCGCCTGAGGGAGACACAGCTCCCCTAACCCAATTTGAAGGCCTGTTTTCTTCGCCAGTCAAAACAGCCGAGGGATTTTAAAAATGGATGCAGAGAGCCAGGGCCAAGCTGGTGTGTTCAAATGTGCTTTTATTTTGGAGGAGCTACAGTTAATGGGCTTAACTTGAGCAGTTTTTGACCATATGCCACTTGGTGACCCCCCCCCCAAAAGGGCTCATTACTTAAGTTCATACTGTACATCAGTGTGTGTGCAACATTTAATCATTGTTGTGTACTGATTCTACTGTCAGACAGCACGCAGCCTAAAAGCATACAGTAAGTATTGGGACTGTGTTATGGTTTTTCTTTTCCTTGCTGTTCTAAAGCGGTAGCGACCAAACTGAGGTTCAGACTGAACTATGAACTATTTTTAGTGTTAAGCCCCCAGTTTCTTTTGTTTCTGTGCACTTGCGGTGTCCAGGGAAAGCTGTACTGACACTCGGTGCCAGCTTTGTAGTGAATGCTGCTCGAGAAGCAGCAAAGCAAAGCAAAAGATGCCGTTACTCTAAAGCCACTTTGGATTACACTGGTAGTGACAGACTCCAGTTAAACAACTGGTTTATGCTTGTCAGCCATTTTCCTAGAGATTCCTAAACAGAAGTTATTTCGGGGCATTGGTGTTGATTTTGGTTTCCTGTGGTTTATACAGAGAGGAAACGGTTTACTTCACAGACATAAGAACGGCTGGGTTTGGCACAGAAGTCTTTTAAACTTAAAATATTTGTTTCGTTGCAGCCGCGCCAGCCAATCGCACATCAACACACAGGTTGGGCACACGCAGGCCAAGAAAAATGGGAGCGTTAGTGTCGTAACTGGCACGATGCTGTTTCTTTCCAGGTTTCCAAAAGACAGTTCAGGTGTCACAGCTCTCGATCCACAGAAGGCAAGAAAGGTTTTCTGGGAACTCGTTATAGTAACAGTCGCTAATTCAGAGTTAATTAAACTGATGCTAAAACTTATTTTTTGTGAAGAATCAATATAATTATTAATCGTTACAGATAATTGGCCAATCATTGGTTGAAAGCATTTGTCTGGATGGTTATTGTAAACTTGAAACTGCTCTATTGTTTTGTAAATGGTTAATGGTTAACTGGTCTTTAATGTGCTTACAAGTGCATAGCATACCCGAGGACTCACTGTCTATTTTTGGTTTTACTTTTGTGTGCTTTCACAAGCTATTCGCTTAAGTTTAGTTGTATATGTACAACCAATCACAGCAGATGGCCCCGCCCCTCCCTGAGCCTGGTTCTGCTGGAGGTTTCTTCCTGTTAAAAGGGAGTTTTTCCTTCCCACTGTCGCCAAAGTGCTTGCTCATAGGGGGTCGTGTGACTGTTGGGGTTTTCTCTGTATGTATTAATGTAGGGTCTACCTTACAATATAAAGCACCTTGAGGTGACTGTTGTTGTGATTTGGCGCTGTGTAAATAAAACTGTTCTAGGACCAGTACCAAGATTTTAGCGTATCATGCAGCCCTGTCATGTGTTTCAGTGTAGCTTCTAATTAGACTTTGTTAGGCTATAAATTTGTAATGATGTGCTTTAATAATTAATACCTCATGCTACTGAAAATAATGGAAAGGGATTATTTTGTTGATTTTATTATTATGTGTTCGTTCTTGATTTTAATCTGTAACAGCACTTTGGACAGATTTTCCTAAAATGTGGCTCGTGCTGCATCGTTCGCTCAAATCAAGACATAATATTTAGAGGAAAGTTTCTTTTCAACAGATATTTATTGCGTGGTCTTACAAGAGCTCTATGGCTGATTCCTTGCCAGAGCGGCTTGTAGATGATCTCCCAGACGTAGCCAGAGTGTACGAGCGCTTGGCTGCTGCTCATTTTCCTTCATCTGGGAATTATTTGAACAGGACCACAAGCTTTTTAGAAATATTTTTATTTATCCATTTATTCTTTTTACTTAACATGAAGATCATCTCTGAGCCATCAGCCTTTGCTGATGTTCCAGGTTCTATGTTTTACCAGCGTCGCTATTTAAAATGCAGGAAAGTATTTCCCCCGTTTAACGTTGTTGGCTCAGATGCTCACGTGACGAATCAAACGGGAACCACATTCCACAGAGTGCAGATCAGGTTCAGCGAGCCGTTTCCAGCATCAGTACAGCACTTCCTCCCCCCCCTCACATATTACTTGTACGTATAATAACCATCAGTATATAATGTTAGTCCTCACTGCTGCATGCTAAATAACCATGCTGATTGTGTTGGTGGATGTTGTGGCTGATCTGATTATTCAGTTATGAAGTGATTTGAAGAAGAACATGATACGATTTCATGAGATGTTTTTGTTTTTACCAGCATGTTGAAGAGGAACTGCTCTGTTTACCAGAAGACCAATGCTGATTTATTGTGCTGGTACACGCATGAAATTGTGCATGAGAACAAAGGAACTGCAGACAGTTCCCACACGCTTCAGCACTTGCTCCGTCACTTGAGGTTTCTGTCATACCGAGCAGACTGACATGTTTCCTGTGTAGCAGTTAGCACTTGATGAATGAAAGGCCTCGTTTGCATTAGTGTGAATTCAAACGGTCTCCTGTGGGGGTTTTATAAACATGTATAATTACATATTTTTAAGTACATGTTTTAATTGTACTGTTTTGAAGGTGAGTTGGTATCAAAGGCCAGTGAGTTTCTAACAAACATGGAGTCCACAGTGGCAGAGCTCACCGTTCTGATTCGTGACCCTTTCATAGGCTGTTGCCATGCAGAAAGGACGCAAGACGCTCCAGACAGACACACACGTACTCATTTACTCATGGGAGGGCTGTAGTCTTCCAGCCCATTGAACTTCCATTGAGGGTTAACCTTTGTTTGAACCCTGAGAGAACTCTCCATCCTCTTCACATCATGAACTTTTATTACACGTCTACGTGCGTTTCATTTATCACCTGGTTGGAAAACGTGTCCGGCGTGGTCTCACATGGGACTTGTGCTTACTCACAGATTTGCACACCAACTCTTGTTGCGTGACCTGGAGTGATGCTGGAAATGTGCTTTTGCAGTGGTGGATATGATGCTCAGTCATGTAAATAATTGATTTACAGGTTCAATCCTCTGAATATCAACAGCTGTCACGCCATTTTGGGTTTCATGTCTGTTTGTGCTCACAAAACGTCACCAGGTGTGGATAATGAAGGTCCGGCCCCACCCACACAGCGAGCCTTAGTACTTCTGTTCTTAGCTTTAACCCAGCCTTTTTTGCTATGGTGGTCGTCTCAATGTCATTCTGCTTCCCAAGAGAGGATCTGATCCCATAGTCAGACGCACTCAGACTCCAGCTGTCAGTGATGGTCCTTCTGCTCTGGAGATCTGCTCTGAGCTGGAGATCTGCTCTAACCAGAACCTACGGCAGGTGGAGGACTGCTTCAGGGGTTGCTGTCAGTCGAGCTGAAGTTCATCTGCAGGATGAGAGACTCACGAGAGAAGCATCACCAAGTACTCAGAAAACAGGAGTAATAATTAAAATGTGTGAACCTGCTTCACTGTGCAGTCTTCATTTAGGGAAACGATACTGTTTGCAATAGGCAGTTGTTAAGATTCAAGGAAAATACAAGTGATGTTGGTTATATTGTTCATCCAGCTGTCTGCACTCAGTGATGGCAGTACTACGTGTAAATGTGCTGATTGCTGAAAATGTCAACGTAGCAGCGAAGAAACAAAAGGTTTTGATCCAAAGTGGGTCATCGCCTCTGCTGCCTCGGGGCAAGAACGTGATTTGACGGGGCACAAAGGAGGCGGGACATCCTGATAGTTTCCATCTCTACACTTCAGAGGTAAAAAATTTGATTTCCAAAAAAGAGTTACTTGGAGAGTCAGTTGTGGTGTCAGGCTTGACAAACGCAGTGCGGCTTCCTGTGATTGGGTTTGTGAGTCTTGCACTTTTCCGTATACCTATGACTAAACAACAGGTCCTGGTGCCTGCTGTAAATCACAGCTGTGAAGAAAGCTAAACAGGTCATTTGAATAATAGCATAAAATGTCTTTAACAGATGACTTTTATCTTACAAAGGTAGACACTAAAATTTGAATAAATAAAGTCCAAGATATGATGTGTTTACACAGGCTTTAGTTTTTTACACTTGTTTGGAAACTGCTGTTAGACAAATTTGCATTAGATTATGTGTTTGCAGATTTATTGGGTGGTCAGCGGTTATCTAATGCTGGCCACACTGTGAAAACACAGCTGATATGACAGCCAGATAAGAAGGACTTATCTGCTGTTATGGTCAGTTTAACCCAGTGAACTGTGGGATATGCAGTCTTTTGTTTTCCTGTGTAAACGTTGACTGAGCCTCTCGGTTTCCTTTCTATGCTGTATACATGGAAACACCAAAGAGATCTGTAGCTCTCGTTTTTCCCCACATGCACTTGTTTTATGAGGTTTACACAGATCGATCTGTGCTCTTTAAGAGAAATCCTTTTTCATGTTTGCTCGACTTCATTTAGTTCGTTCCCTTCAGCGACGCTGAGGCGCCGTCATGATAATCTGTTTCTTCACATGTTTTTAGATTTTGTTTTCATCCACAGTTCCCTCTCCGGTGAACCCTCCTCTCATCTTCCTCACATGTCTGCAGACTGCCGCTCTCCCGTTTTAAGCAGCCTTCTTGGCAGAGATTCACAGCATTAGTGACAGCTGCTTTCATCACACACCTTCCCTTTTTCTGACCGGTAGCCTTTATAGAACAAAGTGTGTGTCCACGTGTCTGTCTGTCCCCTCCAGGCTGTCGGTCTTTCATATTTGCGTGCCTTCCTTATTTTAATGCACTTCTCTGCTGTCACCATGGAAACAGATAGTTTTGAGACGAGCCCGTGCAGGCAAGTGTGTGGTTGTCCACACAAAGAGACTGTTAACATCTTTATGTAAGTTTGTTTTACATCCATGTAGGGAGGGTGCCAGCACTTGTCTGTACATGAAGCTAACATAAGAGCAGGATGGTGACTTTGCTCTTTTCTACTCCCTGGTTGCTCTCTTCAGACACGTCAGATTTCTTTAATTCTTTCTACAGTGTCGTGTAAGCTGCATGTAAACATATGCACTCAAGAGACATGAAGCACATCATTCAGTAATTGGCTGTTGTTGTTGTTTTTTTGTTTGTTTGATTTTTTATATTTGACAGAGACGAGTGCTACCACCCACCCCTTCGTGGATGTAAAACAACGGCACGGTGATTCTCTTATATCAGGGGCGTCCAACTCCAGGCCTCGAGGGCCGGTGTCCTGCAGGTTTTAGATGTGTCAGCTGATTTAAACGGCTAAATGACCTCCTCAACATGTCTTGAAGTTCTCCAGAGGCCTGGTAATGAACTAATCATTTGATTCAGGTGTGCTGACCCTGACCCTTGACGCCTGGAGTTCCCCACCCCTGTCTTATAGGGTGATCTCAGGTGCACAGAAGCCCCACCCACTTGCTGTCTTGTTTGTAGGGCCGAAGGAATGGAGGTAAAACCACTTATTTCAGTTATTATGCAGTAGGCGTACTGAAGACCCTCACTGAGCCTCTGTATAAGATAAAAAACTCTATGATTAAGTCCATGATTAAAAATATCCATCCATCCATTCGCTTCCGCTTATCCTTTTTCAGGGTCGCGGGGGGCGCTGGAGCCTATCCCAGCTGTCATAGGGCGAAAGGCGGGGTACACTCTGGACAGGTCGCCAGCCTGTCGCAGGGCCAACACACAGGGACAGACAACCATTCACACTCACACATTCACACCTAGTGGCAATTTGGATTATCCAATTAACCTATCCCCACAAGCTGCATGTCTTTGGACGGTGGGAGGAAGCCGGAGTACCCGGAGGGAACCCACGCAAACACGGGGAGAACATGCAAACTCCACACAGAAAGACCCCGGCCTGATGATGGAATTGAACTCAGGACCTTCTTGCTGTGCGGCAACAGTGCTAACCACCGTGCCACCGTGCTGCCCTTTTTGATTAAAAATATATAGCTGAAAATTAGGATAATAGTCTATATCAGTAAGCAGGTAGGGCAGGGCTGTGGCAGTAGAGAGTGGGGATCAAACGGATGGTGATGTGTTGTGGCACTCGCCTCTTGTTTGTTAGAAATGAGTGTGATCCACGTTCTTATCGAACCTCCCTTAACGATGACGGCTGCCACATGATCTTTGTCAGCATGGGCAGACTTTATGATCAGTAAGTTACAGTCACTGGATTTTGTGTGGATGACTAATCCGACTGTGTGTTTATGACTTTGCTGCCACATCATTTTGATGTTTGCTGTGCTGTCCTGTGTTTTGACTTGAAATGACAGCTGATGATGAGTCCAGCTGAACACCAGCACGCAGCTCTGCATGCGTTTGTCGCTAAATTTAAAATGCATATGCAAGTTCCTTATTGCTGTGTCACCTTAATATTAGACCACCTAAAACCATTAGCACTAATGGCACTGTCATTGTCTGCATCTTTCTCATGTTTCCCCGAATCTGTCATGTGCGTCTGTCCTGAACATACACACTCTCATAACCATGTGGAAGGATATTCCCTGTAGGTTATCCTCAGTTTTTTTTAAATTTCATTTTGGTTTTTTGGTTTTAGCTTCTTTTATTAGTTTCAGTGTCAGTCTTAGTATTTCTAAGTATTATTGTATGAGGGGCGAGACGTAGGCCCCTCAGCAGAGGCTTTACAATTCAAACAGAACTCTTTGGAAGCTTTTTGCTCACAGTCTTATAAACATCCAGAGTCTCAGCAAACACCCAACAATGCCTCATAAAGCTGCATTACAATTTTCACCAAACTAGCAGATAATAACTAAAAAACCCTAAACTAAATGATAGTTTTAGTTAACTACAGTGATCTCGATGCATTGCCCATCAGTATAGATTTTTTAAATGTGATTCATAGCAAACTAGTGAATTTTCTTTACTAGTGCAGCAATAAGCAGGCTGCTTGGCTTGTGTCTCTTTGGTTTCTTTGTGCCCGTCTCAGATTTATTCTCGTCTCTCCTTTTTCTCTTCCTGCTTCCTCCATCAGTTTGTCTCACTTATCTCATTCCTCACTCATACCTTCGTGCTCTTAACAGCAGATCTGTTGGATAAAATCAACATTACTGTGCTCAGATGTTTTGGTTTTTTCCCCTTCGGTAACTTACCATGGGACAGAAGCGGCCCATGTATTACTGTGCATGTTATTCCTCTGAGCTCACTGGAAAATTCCATTCTAGCTCTTGATTGATGTTTCCTGAAAAACATGTTTATTTTTGAGAAGTCTGCATGCATCTCCCTCCACACCGTTTGACTGCACCACCTGCTGGGATGATTGACACATTTATTGACTTACTAATAAACCGGCGCTCAGCTCTGAGTGCTGTGATTAATGTGCTGGTAGTTTAAGATTGTTGGTTTGCACACTGGTATGAATGGCATAAGTGTGAAGTGTTAATGCTGCATATTTTATTTATTCGTTTATTTTTATTCTAGTGCAATGTGTACTGGCTGACGTTTGCAAACGTGCTTGATTTCATTGTGTAGATAAGTTGGGGACAAATGGGGAAATCCTGCTCTGTTTGACTGAAAGCAGAAGCAGAGAAGGAAAAGGGAATGAAACGGACACATGGGGCAAAGAGGAAGGAGGACTTCAAAGAAGCTGAAGTGCAGAAAAAGAAGGAAGTTTGATGTATAAAGTGGGTGTGATATTATATCTAAAGACCATTCACGTGTCCGACCACAGGGAACAGCTGCACTTTCTGCCCTTACGAGGAGAGCATCTCGTGTCTCTGGAGGCATCCACCCACCCAATCATCCGCAGCATCCCTTCTCTCAGCACTGTTGCTGTGCAGGTTCCACAGAGGATGGAGCAGGGTCAGTGCAGACGAAGAAGCACAGGTTTCAGTGACAGTTGGTAATATGTCTACATTATGTTAGTTAATGGATTAGCTGAAAATCAGATGCCAAGACCAAACGTGGCGTTTGTATCAACAAACCTCTGCAATAGATGAACTGTCTTCGTTACCCTGCAAAAAAGTATTATGTTGAACAAAAAGTGTTTGAGAAACCCAACATTTGGGTGTCTGTGGAAGTATTTGCATGATTTATGTATTATATGTTCATTACCTTGCTGCCATATAAATGTGCATGAGCTTATTAGTGCGTGTGTGTGTGTGCACGTGAAGGCTGTAACTTACATTCAAAATGATGCCCACTGTGTCATTTACACAGTGACTAATTCTTATGATCATCCAATAATAATGGCCCTGAGTGCTCTGAGGTTCCAGTTCTCATCCCAGCGACTTCACCCTCGCCTGCAAAGAGTGCTAGCTGGAGCTGAAGGTCATCACATGATGAACCCAGTGAAACCACATCACCACCACAGAGCAGAGTGCAGATCAGAAAAACGTTGACTTGATATTAAACTGTGACTCGAGCTGCACAGCTACTCCAATGAACTTCAAGAATAAAAAAAGCCTAACAGATCCCCTTTTAAGCAATTATTAAATTAAGGTAAAAATAAGGTTATAGTTCTTTGCACACAAATACAGGAGTATTATTTACACATGAATATTTGCTCCTGCCTAGATTTGCAGTCCACAAGTAGCCGGTCAGACCAGAATGAGCCACGTGGGGCCGTAAAACAAACATTTCAAGCCACAACAGGAAATGTAGTAACCATCCACAGCGCAGCTTTACTGCTGCTGCATAATTCTCTCCAGTCAGGCCTCTTCATAATTTAAAAGTACTTTGTTGCAGGCCGGTGTAGGCCCATTCCCAAACAGGAATATTTTTCCAGTCTGTAGCACCAGGAAAGCGTCTGCCACACAAATGGCCCTCTCCGTTGTTAAGCAGGAGACTACCTCTCATAGTTTGACTGACTTTCGCTCTCCATGAGCGGGTTT
This sequence comes from Pelmatolapia mariae, assembly GCF_036321145.2. Taxonomy (NCBI): domain Eukaryota; kingdom Metazoa; phylum Chordata; class Actinopteri; order Cichliformes; family Cichlidae; genus Pelmatolapia; species Pelmatolapia mariae. The sequence goes on along the minus strand of NW_027052224.1, from coordinate 37,116 downwards.
TGTGGGCCAGATTTGAGGCATTCATTGGCCCACAAAACCCGCTCATGGAGAGCGAAAGTCAGTCAAACTATGAGAGGTACACGTTTAGAAACAGCCGTGACAAATATTAGGTTCAAATGTGGAAAAATTCGCTCTCAGCTCTCACAGATGAACGCTGAGCTTCAGGTGATCCTGCTCTTTTCTTTTGGTTGGACGCTGTGCTAGTTGACAGCACCATCTATTTATTTTCTGCTCCCACCTTAAAGAGAGTTACAGCATTGTGCAGCCGCAGCATGGCACAGGATGTTCAGTACCTCAGTAAACCTGCAGCAGACAGGCTAATCAGCTGCTTTTCTTTGGATATGACAGACGGTGGTGTCGATTTCAGTGTTAAATAATTCAGAGGTGTGTTTTGTGATGCTGGAGGATTGTATTTGTCTGAAGGCTCGTGTGCATCAGCAGAAAAGAGTTATTTTGTTGGTTAATGTGGAAAGCTGATCCTCTGCCCGTTCAGTCGGCAGGTGTGCGACGTGCACGCAGTGACAGACACACCTGCACGTGTATTTTTTATGAGGAACTGTGCGTTTCACTCGCTGGTATTAGTCGTGTCATTTTCTCTAAGTCCTTTTTTCCCCTTTCTTGTTGTTACAGAGACACAAAGAAAGCGGATGATATAAACCGCAGCCTGACGTCCTCCACCAGACAAGGTACATCACTCAGACATGACCACAGTATGCTTCATGTTCGTACAGTCGGCACTCTAAGCTGCCACTAAGACACATCAGCCAGCAGCAACACTGTGGTTTAGATGATCTTAGGTAGCTGGGATTAGCCCGCGGTTGTGTTAAGCCTCAGAAAGCTCCTCGTTCTCTGGGCTTTACAGCCAAACCTTCGTTTGGTATTTCCAGGATCTGAGGAGGATTACCAAACGTTCGGGTTTTCCAAAGGTATCTGTGCAACTTTGCAATGAACGAAGTTAAAAGAGAAAAATTGAAAAGGGTCAGTGCATCCTTTAAACACCTCTGTGTAATTTCATAATTGAGTGTAGCATCTATCAGTGTCAATGGGAACTTTTTTTTATTTTTGTTTTTTTGAGGGTCGAACATGTTGCCTGAATTTATTTATTCATTTAAAAAGGAAAAAATCACCAGTGAGCTTATGGTAGGTTTAAAGTACGTTTTTGAGACTGCCATAAAATACCTGTCAGTATTTTTATTTTATCTGTCTTTCTTTTTTATTTGAAAGAATAAAGCTCCAACTCTACAAATAATTTGGGTTGCCAGTTTGCTCAGATCAGGATTTTCTTTCTGAGCACGTGTTGGTTAGGACTCCCCAGACGGCAGAGGAGGTCGTTCAACCAGAGAACTCATTTTGGTGCTTTAAGTGCATAGAATTTGCTTTAATTACAAAGCTTAAATAGCCTTGAGATGGCAGCACAGACTGCAGCAGGAATGCTTAAATTGAGATTAAAGCAGCAGAGTTTTGGTCTCTGAGAGCAGCACGTGTAACATAAAGGTAACTCATGTCTTAACACAAAAAATCTCCTACTCACAAAACAACAGGCCTTGGCTTTAGCATTTAGACATGCAGAGGGGATTATGTTCAACAAACTACATTTTTATTTTCTTCTCTTCTTTAGGGAAACTGCTTTAATGTCTCACTTCATGATTTCTAGTTCCACTCTCAGCGTATTCTTCACTGAGTCGTCTCTTCACTTGGTTCTTTTATTTGGTGACATTTCCCGGTGATTGAACCGATGTCAGCAGATGCTCCGTACTCTGGGAAAGTTTCCACAGATACTCGATAACTGCCAGTGAAAGAGGAAGAACACAACAAAACTCCCTTTATTAAAACAAATCGAACATAAAGGAGTCGCAGTTATATGAAAGTTTGATTCCAGTAGCTCAAAACACCAAATGAATATAATGTTACTTGAACTGCACACTGTAATAAGAAGCGGGCTGATGTGCACATTAATACCTCACAGACCTCTCATAGACTGTATTTAAAAGATGGCTGGTGGCGTTTTAGATCCTGCATCTTGTTAGCGTATCGATCGCGCGTTCGAGCGTTTCCACCATCGCCGCCATCTTGGTTGTGCAAAAAAAAAAAAAAAGGATGTGATGAGTAAAGACGGGTCTGGGTGTGAAGCCACGTACTCACCGGCTGGTGAACTACTTGTCAACCACAAGTCCTTAGCTGTTGGGTGTGTGCTGTCGTGCCACCGATGATCATTCATTTTAAAACATAGTATGATTAATATTTACAAAATAGACTTGTTTATTTATTTAATGTGACCCACAATGTGTGACTAAGCCCATAAATTCTTCACAAGGTGTTTAAAGGTCAACACAGAAAACCAGAAACGTCCATCATCTCAACCTCAGCTATCGACAGCAGCCTTCAGATGGAGTTCAGGTTTAAGCTTCCTCCACACTGGCTTCATTTTCTGACCTGGAGTCTGCGTCTCACCTTTTTACACCATCTGTGGGCAGTGGGAGCCTGCTAGGAAGCTAATGCTAGCATCGTCACAGGCCCAAACCACGATTTCTTTACGATGCTGTAAACATTCAACCTGTGAGCCCCCCTGCCCCCACCCTCTTCCCACTTTTGTCTCGGAGTGAACTGAAACAAGACACTCACACAGACACTACTGTTGGTGTATTACTGGCATACCTGTAGTACCAGGTGTTACCAAGAAGCTTGGACTAAGAGACACAACCTGTACTGCAGGACTGTTCATAACTGTACCTAATGACCTGAGAGTAAACATTACCAAGACGTGTTCTTTGTTGTGTAAGCTGCCACTCGCAGGTGTAATTCAATCCATAAACATAAAATGGTGACGCGGTCACATTCCATTTAGATGCGTCATTAAAAGATGCTGATTGGGTTACGTTCACTCTGAAAATGTATCAGGTCGTCAGAGAAGATCAATGACATCATCAGAGTGATATTTACACTGACTGGTTTCACGCCTACATTGTGTGCTTGTTTTTTTATCATCTCATATTTAGTTAATTGAATACAAAGTCCAATAATTCTCCCGTCTTTGTACAGTTTAAAAAAAAAACTATACATGTGACAGATGTTGTATTCAACTTTTAATACAATAGAATAAAACTTTAAATGAGATCACCTTTATTATAGCTATGCTGTAGATAAAGTGATTGACTGGCTAGCTGTGTGAGTAGGTACACGTGCACATACATGAATCGGTTCTCTGTAGGCCGTTAAAAGTGACCCTGGTGTAGTTTAGGAACGAGAGCGTGTAACAGTGCACGAGCCCGGCAGCAGTGTGGCGGCCAGATCCTGCAGAATGTCAGGGAGATGCAGCAACAGGTGAAATCCCCAAACAATGTGAGGTAGGCTCAGCTTTGAGCCAAGGAACTGAAGCGACTCGCAGTGCAAAGACTTCAGAGAGGTACCAATCACAGTGATGCATGACGACTTTAGACCACGTGGTTGTTTCTTAAATGTTTGATCAATGTCTTTTATTCCCAGTGCACACCAAATGAAAACTCAACCACAAATGTACTTGACTGGACCGTTTTATCTCAGAGGGAAAAAATGCCCTTCGTCGGCAGTCTTAAAGTCAGCTGTCAGTTTTAATGGTTCACTGGTACCTGAGGGGTGGGGAGGTGGAGTCTTGCTGCAGAATACAGCAGATAAAGCTGCTGCAGACTCGTAGCCACAGGTTAGAGTCTGCCTTGAACAAATAAGGCTTGCACGGCAGCACATGTACCAGCATGGCACGGTCACAGTAGTTAGTGAATGTATGTCAACACTGCCCCCTGCTGGTGCAACCCCGAGTCTGACTGCTTTGCATGAATTTAATAATCTGATGCATTTTTAAGGTATATAATTTCCTCCCAATCAAAGGCTGTAGGAACAGTGTGCAGCCTGTTATTATGCACACAGTTATATCTGAATTTATGACGAGCACAGGATGTGCAGCGAATACCACGATTGAAAAATAGTCGACAGCTTGCTGGAGGCTGTGCAGAGAAATGCAGTGTGATTATCATGTGCACGCTGCTGCACAGAGTCTCTATTGTTGTCACTTCACTCTCTGGCTTAAGTCGAGGGAAGTTGGCTGTTAATGTGTGAGAAAGGAAGACTCGTGTTTATCTTTACTGTGTAAAAATGCAAGTGTGCCAAATATACTGACTTTAACACAGACTTTAAAATCATTTTTGCAGCAGCTAATTCAGTTTTTTTTGTTCATTTCTTAAAAATAAACAGGGTTACACTATTCCTGTTTGCATCTCTGTGAGTTCCTGTAACATTACCCGTTTTACCGTAATCGTGGCCTGACGTTATGCTGCTGTAGGTTTAGGCCCACTGTGATTACAGAGTTTGTGACCACCCGTCATAGCTGGGGGAGGGAGACTTTTCCCAGGAAATTGCTGCCTTTTGCCTCCAATAAAAGCTTTATAGAGTGTAACTGTAATTTAGGACTCTGCATTTGGCTGATTTCAGAGACGCCTGAATCCAAAAGAAAGGTTAAGAAACTAGACTTTTGCTCAGGTTGCTTTCACAGCCTCTTGACTGACCAGGAAACACACGTGTGAAGAGACGGCGATGAATTGCACCTGGATAATCATCATCTGCATTTTCAGATCAGCTAGCAAAGCTTGGTGCATGGTTGGTTTCATTTCTGTCAAAGGAATGATTGACGGAAAGGTCGGCAGCAAGGATTAAATTTAAAAAATAAAAGGACAATAACAGTTTTTCCCACACTGCAAATGGTACAGTAAACATAGCCAAACCTTCAAGTAATGAAGTCGGTGTATACGTGAGCCAAGAGCGCAGACTTTAAGCTTAGCTGACTCCACCCACCTTGTATTTGAATCTTTTGTTTCCGAGGGGCAGCCAATCAGGAAGAACAAGAGAAAGGGCATTTAAAAAAAAAAAAAAAAAAAAAAACTTGACCAAGAGCAAATATTTGATTTCATTTTGTAAACTTTTGATGGATAGTTTTGTCTGTTTAGAAAGTTAATTAAATCCTCAATTAAATGGAAAAGGACTGGTTGGTCTTCAGAGTCGCTGCTGTAAGCCAGCCCCAGTGTATATGCATCATTTAATATCCAGCTCCTCCAGACACGGTAAACCAATGAGCTGGTCTGAAATCAGTTTTAATGGAAATCATAATCAATACAAGCGACACCTGAGCACATTTTCAGTTTGTAACATGATTTGTTTTGGTCTGAAATCAGCCACACTGAACGTGTTTTTGTGAAACTGTATGTACTGGTATCTGTTATGGTGACGCCTCTTTTTAACCATCAGGTTTGCTGGAATGGGTAACCTGCTAAAAGTCCTAACAAGGGAAATAGAGAACTATCCACACTTTTTCCTGGACTTTGAAAGTAAGTGTGGCGGGGCAGTGGGACAAAAGCTGGATGGAGGAGGAGGTGTAGCCTGCTCTGCTCTTTCTTCTCTCTCCGTCGGTCTCTGCTCTCAGTGACCAAACCGTGAAGGCGTCCTCTTATTCTCTCCTCTTTTTTTCCTCGCCCCCCTCTTGGCTCGGTCGCGACCTCCTGCAGCATCGCCTCTGATCGCCCATCGCTAATCAAACAACTTTATTTTCTCCCTTTTTTCGGTGACTCTTTAACATCACACATGCTCTTCCTCCTTTCTTTCTCTTCTCTCTCTTGCAGAAACCAAATGGGGAATCTATTAAAAGTGCTCACTTGCACAGAGTTTGAACAGGGGCCAAACTTTTTCCTTGATTTTGAAAGTGAGCGCAGCTTCTGCCTGTCCTCTTGCTCCCACACTCTCCTTTTCCCTAAACCAGTCTTCCCTTTAGCCTCTCTGTAGCCGCTCCGGCTGGTCAGGGGTCAGACTGTTCAGCCGCTGAGTTGTGAACCTTCCTCCATTGAATTTCTAATGTTATTAAAATTCATGATTAATTTCAGCCCTGCTTTAAAATAGGAACTCTTTTCTTTGTGTGCCAATCAGAAGAGGAATGGATCTGACCCTTGACCTTTGCCGTCTGCTTTTACTAACTCGTCCGCATGCACCTCTTTGTGTTTGTGATACATTTCATGCACCCAAATGTGACATAATGTAAACACAATGTGTATATACACACACACACCATCTCTGTATCAGTGCTCTGCTTCCTATTGTTCACATAAAATGGACAAATGAGATTTATTTTTTTTTAACAAAGCAAATAAATCTGCTTTTTCCTTCTCAACCCTCCTACAGAAACACACACACACACTACGCCTCCACAGTGGCATTTCAGCAGCTCGCACGGTGTAGCCAACCCCAGGCTTTGTTTATTCAGCAGAGAGGAAATGATAGGAGTGGAAGGTTTTTGAAATGCAAAGCAGCGCAGACACACAGTTCTAATGTCAGCGATGCTCTATATTTAGACTCTCTGTGGTCATGATAACCAGCTCTCTATTCTGAGTCTTAGACGGATCTGGCTAGGCTTGAAGAGTTTGCATTACCTCACACTTTTTTACAACTGAGCTGCCAGAGCTGCGATGAAGAAGCACCAATGCATGGTGTCATAAATATGCATGCAGCAGGAGACAAAGAGCCGGTGAGCTCGTACGTACATTAGACCTGATATTTGTTTCAGTCAGTCACAGCTGTTGCTCGAGCACGTACAAGCTCTTTCTATGGCTACGGCATGCTGTGGAGACACACTGACCTTTGACCCCCACACACACTCTGCCCATTTCTCATCTTTTACAGTCAAATATTCAAAATATCTGCCTTAATGTGAGCTGCCATATTCAGGTACGTTTGTGTGTTATTGACGTAAATGTGGCCTCGTTTAAAGCTCAAGGCTACCGTGTGTATGATGATGGAGCCAATTCAGTGCTTTTCACTGTAGAATGATTTGGCTTTTTGCAGTTAAAACCATTAAAGGCAGTTTTGTTGGTTTGACTGTAAAAGAGCTCAGAGTTGTATTGTATGAAGTGATGTCCCTCACTTGAGTCATGCTGCTGAACGTTTTTGTTTTGTTGGGTTTCCCATTTCAAACGGACGACGAGTTCCGTTCTAGCAGCAAACACGTTCAGCGAGCACGCTCGTTTCCTCCACTCGGTGTTAGTTTTCATTAACTAACACGGTTTCACATCAATATGGAAAAAATCCACTGAAGTTTGTCTGTAATTATACAAGAGACACACGTGTCATTTGTTGGCTTTTATTCTGATATGTGTTTGTGTTTAGATGCACAGCCGACAGACGGAGAGCGTGAGGTGTGGAACCAGGTGAATTCAGTCCTCCAGGAGTCTGAGAGCATCCTGGGTGGCCTGCAGTCCTACAAAGGGGCTGGCCAGGAGATCAGAGATGTAAGGAGAAACACAGAGACACGGCATGGCAAAGAATCCTGAGTGGAAATCTCTGGATTCATTCCGTAATGCCAAATATGGCAGCTGTCCCGTCACTAACTCCCAAACCGTATGAGCGAGTTATGATGTCGGACGACAGCTTCAGCTGTGCTGTGGGAGCATTTCTGCTCCTCACTGTTCTTGGCTTATTGTAATCACAACATTACACTTGAAGCAGATTTTGGTCACATTAGTGTGCTGTGCATGCAGTATGGATGCACAGTCCCAGTGATCACTGAGATCAAAGTTATGGCCTTTTCTGGCTCTCCTTCAGTAACTGAGCTCACAGCAGAGTTACCAAGAAGACCTGATTCTCAAAAACCCCACAACGTTTGCAGAATCTCGTTACTAAACAGCTGATTGTAAATTCAATCAGCTGCAAGTCAAGTCCTTCATGCAAATTCTGACTGTAATCAGTCGTCCTCGAGGAGGGAGCTTTGCTGACGCTTCTGTGCAGTTATTTAGTTGTTCACTTTGATTTCAGTAGTCTGTGGAACAGAAGAACTGCATGCATGGAAAAATATATAAAACAATAATAATAATAATGGACTTTTAGTGTGTTTATTTAAGTGTAACTGTTTCCATCTTTACAGCGACAGCAAGTGGAGAGACGCCTGCCACCACACGGCTGAAACTGCTGTGAATGCTTCTGTTATCATATAGAAAACCCTGTTTACCGTTTTAGATCTGTGCGCGTCACTTCTCCGTGCTGTTGAGATGCGTGTGACGGTTGATGAGTGTTTCTTTGGTTCCAGGCGATCCAAAACCCCAGTGATCACAGCCTGCAGGAGAAAGCCTGGAACTCTGTCTGCCCGCTGGTCATCAAACTCAAGAGGTTTTACAGCTTCTCCCTCAAACTAGGTGCGCTCACACTGCTGAACAAACGCCTCATTTCTGTTACTGAACAGGTTATGTTAAAGTCAAATTTCTCATTACATTTAAGATTATGAATAAAGTGTGTGTGTGTGTGTGTGTGTGCGCGCACAGAGAAGGCTCTGCAGAGTTTGTTGGAGTCCCTGACGTGTCCGCCCCTCACGCCCACTCAGCACCTGGAGAGGGAGCAGGCGCTGGCCAAACAGTTCGCTGAGATCCTCCACTTCACTCTGCGCTTTGATGAGCTCAAGGTCTGTGGAAACACTCGAGCTAAACTCAGACGCACACACACAGTCAGCCTTATCCCGATACCTCGTGTGTTGTACTGTACGGTTTTATCAAATACTGACGTGTGCGTATGTGATGGCTAAATGATGGATTGTCTCTTTGTTTTCCCGTAGATGAGGAATCCTGCCATCCAGAATGACTTCAGCTACTACAGAAGGACCATCAGCAGAAACCAGATAAACAACATGAACGTGAGTAGTCTGGGGAAAAATCTTGTCATGTTTTAGTCAGATTTGTATCTGGAGGACGTACTCGGTGTAAAAGAGGGTCCCTTTCTTTTCTCGTGGTGAACCCGAGTCAGGACGAGAACAAACTGATCAGATTAGTTTTTTCATCTAAACCTGGCAGCCTGATGTTGGCAGTGTAGGACGCTTGTTTCTGCTCAGCAGTGGGAATAAACCTGAAGCCTCGTGGTTATTTCTGCACCCACAGCTGGACATTGAGAATGAAGTCAACAACGAGATGGCCAACAGGATGTCTCTGTTCTACGCGGAGGCCACGCCCATGCTGAAAACACTCAGCAATGCAACCACAAGCTTTGTAACAGAGGTAAGAGTCTAACACAGCCTGCGATTTTCTTCTGGCTTTAATGATGCATTTCACTGAAATGATATGAAAGCAATATTTGTTGAGTCTGTCCTCATAAATGTGACACAAATATCAACTTTTTTTTGTTTGGTCATTTCCAACTGATTGTTTTCCACAGTGGGTCGCTCTGTCACAGCGGGGCGATCGGCGATCTGTCACAGTGGGGCGATCTGTCACAGCGGGGCGATCGGCGATCTGTCACAGTGGGGCGATCTGTCACAGCGGGGCGATCGGCGATCTGTCACAGTGGGGCGATCTGTCACAGCGGGGCGATCGGCGATCTGTCACAGTGGGTCGCTCTGTCACAGTGGGGCGATCGGCGATCTGTCACAGTGGGGCGATCTGTCACAGTGGGGCGATCTGTCACAGCGGGGCGATCTGTCACAGTGGGGCGATCGGTGATGTCACAGTGGGTCGCTCTGTCACAGCGGGGCGATCGGCGATCTGTCACAGTGGGGCGATCTGTCACAGTGGGGCGATCTGTCACAGTGGGGCGATCTGTCACAGTGGGGCGATCGGCGATCTGTCACAGTGGGGCGATCGGCGATCTGTCACAGTGGGGCGATCGGCGATCTGTCACAGTGGGGCGATCGGCGATCTGTCACAGTGGGGCGATCGGTGATGTCACAGTGGGGCGATCTGTCACAGCTGGGCGATCTGTCACAGTGGGACGATCGGTGATGTCACAGCGGGGCGATCTGTCACAGTGGGTCGCTCTGTCACAGCGGGGCGATCTGTCACAGTGGGTCGCTCTGTCACAGCGGGGCGATCGGCGATCTGTCACAGTGGGGCGATCTGTCACAGCGGGGCGATCGGCGATCTGTCACAGCGGGGCGATCTGTCACAGCGGGGCGATCGGCGATCTGTCACAGCGGGGCGATCTGTCACAGCGGGGCGATCTGTCACAGCGGGGCGATCGGCGATCTGTCACAGCGGGTCGCTCTGTCACAGCGGGGCGATCGGCGATCTGTCACAGCGGGGCGATCTGTCACAGCGGGGCGATCGGCGATCTGTCACAGTGGGGCGATCTGTCACAGCGGGGCGATCTGTCACAGCGGGGCGATTGGCGATCTGTCACAGCGGGTCGCTCTGTCACAGCGGGGCGATCGGCGATCTGTCACAGCGGGGCGATCTGTCACAGCGGGGCGATCGGCGATCTGTCACAGTGGGTCGCTCTGTCACAGCGGGGCGATCTGTCACAGCGGGACGATCGGTGATGTCACAGTGGGGCGATCTGTCACAGCGGGACGATCGGTGATGTCACACTGGGGCGATCGGCGATCTGTCACAGTGGGGCGATCTGTCACAGCGGGGCGATCGGCGATCTGTCACAGTGGGGCGATCTGTCACAGCGGGGCGATTGGCGATCTGTCACAGTGGGTCGCTCTGTCACAGCGGGGCGATTGGCGATCTGTCACAGTGGGTCGCTCTGTCACAGCGGGGCGATCTGTCACAGCGGGGCGATCTGTCACAGTGGGGCGATCGGCGATCTGTCACAGTGGGTCGCTCTGTCACAGCGGGGCGATCTGTCACAGCGGGGCGATCGGTGATGTCACAGTGGGGCGATCTGTCACAGCGGGGCGATCTGTCACAGCGGGGCGATCGGCGATCTGTCACAGTGGGTCGCTCTGTCACAGCGGGGCGATCGGCGATCTGTCACAGCGGGTCGATCTGTCACAGCGGGGCGATCGGTGATGTCACAGTGGGTCGCTCTGTCACAGCGGGGCGATTGGCGATCTGTCACAGTGGGTCGCTCTGTCACAGCGGGGCGATCGGCGATCTGTCACAGCGGGGCGATCTGTCACAGCGGGGCGATCGGCGATCTGTCACAGTGGGTCGCTCTGTCACAGCGGGGCGATCGGCGATCTGTCACAGTGGGTCGCTCTGTCACAGCGGGGCGATCGGCGATCTGTCACAGCGGGTCGATCTGTCACAGCGGGGCGATCGGTGATGTCACAGTGGGGCGATCTGTCACAGCGGGGCGATCTGTCACAGCGGGGCGATCGGCGATCTGTCACAGTGGGTCGCTCTGTCACAGCGGGGCGATCGGCGATCTGTCACAGCGGGTCGATCTGTCACAGCGGGGCAATCGGTGATGTCACAGTGGGGCGATCTGTCACAGCGGGGCGATCTGTCACAGCGGGACGATCGGTGATGTCACAGTGGGGCGATCTGTCACAGCGGGGCGATCTGTCACAGCGGGACGATCGGTGATGTCACAGCGGGGCGATCTGTCACAGCGGGACGATCGGTGATGTCACAGTGGGGCGATCTGTAACAGTGGGTCGATCTGTCACAGCGGGGCGATCTGTCACAGCGGGACGATCGGTGATGTCACAGTGGGGCGATCTGTCACAGCGGGACGATCGGTGATGTCACAGTGGGGCGATCTGTCACAGTGGGTCGCTCTGTCACAGCGGGGCGATCGGCGATCTGTCACAGCGGGTCGATCTGTCACAGCGGGGCAATCGGTGATGTCACAGTGGGGCGATCTGTCACAGCGGGGCGATCTGTCACAGCGGGACGATCGGTGATGTCACAGTGGGGCGATCTGTCACAGCGGGGCGATCTGTCACAGCGGGACGATCGGTGATGTCACAGCGGGGCGATCTGTCACAGCGGGACGATCGGTGATGTCACAGTGGGGCGATCTGTAACAGTGGGTCGATCTGTCACAGCGGGGCGATCTGTCACAGCGGGACGATCGGTGATGTCACAGTGGGGCGATCTGTCACAGCGGGACGATCGGTGATGTCACAGTGGGGCGATCTGTCACAGCGGGACGATCGGTGATGTCACAGTGGGGCGATCTGTCACAGCGGGGCGATCTGTCACAGCGGGGCGATCTGTCACAGCGGGTTGCAGGTCAACCTTCAAACATTATGTTTCAGCTCTTTAGTTTTCTGTGTGTCTGAGGCCAAACACAGAAACACATTACTGTTATTGTCATCGTTGTCACTCACATTGTAACCGGAAGTATTTTTAATCCTAAACGTTGCGCATGAGAAATGTCACTTTACATCAGGTCGACGCGGCCCGTAACGACTCGGATGGCGTGGAGGACACAGAGTTCCCACAGAAGTCTGAATCAAGCTTTAGAGTCAGCAGTTAACCAGACAGCATGTCTGTGGACAGGTTCAAACGTTTTTACTGTCAAGTGACCGATGCTGCCTTTTAAACAGGCTAACTCATTTAGCTAATCTGACCGCGCCATCAAATTGGTGTGGTTGGTCAGTGTTCTCTCCTAGTTTAGTCCACCATGAACAGGCAGTGATTCGTATAGAGCTTTTTCACTCTCAGCTAACACACACACACACACACCACACACACACACACACACACACACACACACACAGACACACACACACACAGATTGGATGGATGTTTCACGGGCCCTTGACTCTCAGGATCTTACCCGAGGAGATTTCAAACCACAGGAGCTACAGATGGATCCACAGACCTTCAACAGTAGACAAGCTTCTCTGAATACTGAGCCACAGCTTTGAATTTTCAAATGACAAAAAAAGACTACATGTGGCACTTTAGTTACTTGTATCTTTCTGTGAATGATTTTCTTTTGTTGTTAAGCTGAAGAACAGCAGATTCATGGCCACAGGTCAATGCCTAAAGTTCCTCTTTTATTTCAGGACAACGAGGTTCAAAGTTCATTTTTGCACTTGTTTTTCAGAAATTTGATTTCAGGTCTAAAAATATTTTAACCATCAGCCTTTGTAAGGATAACATGTGACTTTGTTTAGAACAAGACGCTTCCACTGGAGAACACAACAGACTGTCTCAGCACCATGGCCAGCGTCTGTAAAGTCATGCTTGAGACGCCGTGAGTCACACACACACGCACACATGCACACACACATGCACACACACATGCGCACACACACACGTAAATCATTAAACTTTTCTGATCCTCCTCTTGTGTGCGTGCAGAGAGTATTCGAGTCGTTTCAGCAGTGAGGACACGCTCTTGTTTTGCATGAGGGTCATGGTTGGAGTCATCATTCTGTATGACCACGTCCACCCCAACGGCGCCTTCAACAAGTCCTCCAAGATAGATGTAAGACACACACACACACACATCAAACAGTATTGTAAGTTATTGCTGACATCATTGATTTGTCTTCAGATGAAAGGCTGCATAAAAGTCCTGAAGGACCAGCCAGCAGACAACGTAGAAGGCCTCCTGAATGCACTCAAGTAGGTTCACAGCTCGCCTTTGGATGCCGAGTGTTCCTGTGTGGGTTTGATTCTGATTATATGTAAGATTCTGACTCATGCTGTGTATCAATTTTGGCTGTGAAAGTTATGAGAAGTTGTATGTGTGCCTGCCGAGGTAAAGCCGAACTGTAACCATTTTCACACAGTTTTCTTAAAAAACCACCTCTGTTGAAAGCAAATATCCAGTTGGACATTGCCTGGTCTTTACAAAAGGGAGCTGGCAGGTTAAAGTATGTGTGATGTCACACTGGGTTGGTTGGTGTATTTGAAGCCAGCGAGCAGGTTTAGGTGGCTGCCTCCTGCACACGTCTCCAGCTACCTGGAGATTTATTCATAACACACAGGAAAAGACCCAGGGAAGCCGAGTTAACAATAAAAACAAAAAAAAAACCCATAAATTTCACACCTGAGCCTCAACTCTCGCGTCCAGATTCCAAACGAATCACGGACCGGTACTGGTCTGGGGGCTGGGGACTGCTGGTCTAAACCACAGCAGTGTGAACGTGCCTGAGGAGCACAGTTTCCTGCAACCGTGGGAAGTTTCCTGACCTGATTCTCACAGAACTGTCCAAACTACATGTGTGAAAATCGCTTTTGTGTTTGTCAGCAAGAATTCCTTTGGTGGAGCTTTTTTTATGCTGCCTCGATGTTTTCATTGGTGCACTAACGTCCACTCTGACTCCTTTTTTCTCCTCAGATTCACCACAAAACACCTGAATGACGAGACCACTCCGAAGAACATCCGGACGATGCTCCAGTAATATTCCTTCTCTCTTATATAAATATATATATAAATAGATATGAAGAGGATCACTGCTCTGACCTCAGATAAGATGTATATGTTTACATTATTTAAAGAGTCGATGTTAATACTTTTGTGTATTTGCATAGTCATTCCCTCCAAGTTACTGAAGCCTGCAGATTATGTACACACTGTGCAAAAAGAAAAACAGCTTCACATAATTGCCTCAAGCGGTCAGAGCACAAATGATGGTTACCTGTCAGCCTTAAATGTACTGAGCTTTGCGAGCAGCACTCACAAATAAAGATCCCAGGCAGCAGAAAAACGTCCTTTAAAATGTACTTTTTAAATTTTTTATTTGGAACTGTGGCCATCAAACTGTTTCTCCTCAAATCCAGACAGACGCTGAAGATATTTCATCTTCACGTGTCTCGCCTCGCGCACAATGACACGTACAATCATTCTAATCGTTTGTGTCGCCGTGAAGAGCTGAAGACTAAAGCAGGGAGTGATGTTTCACTAAGAGCACTTGGGCGTGTTCTCTCTCTTTTCTGTGTTCAAACTCCAGCAGCCTTTGAATTAAACCCACTGTGAACATGAAACCTGACTTTGCACGTCCAGTGAGATCCAGCGTGTCAAAGCTGAGGGGTGCGACTGATGAGAAGTCGGTGAAAGAAGTCAATGAACCCACCGCGTTTTACTCAGTCGTGTTTGACTTGCGTGACAATAATTGTGTGTTTTGCCGTCTTCTGAGTGACTTTTAATCTGCGAGGCTTTGCTGTTGAACTTTCTTTAGAAGAAAAGCCAAAAATGTCTTTAATTTTCTGAATAAATTCTGTTTTTCTTGGAAGGATTTCCACTTTTGTTTTTGAGTCTCTTTAAGGAAAGAATTGAGTAACATTTCCCCTGGACTCTAGGGGAGGGGAAATGTGTCCAGAGTGGTTTTTTTTAATATGATTTTTGATATAAATTCATCATAGTCTTCTGAGCAATTCCAAGACTCACGCCTGAGAAGACAAACTCAAATCAAACATCGGAGTGTATGGTTATTGTCACTGGCCTGTAGCTCATTCTTCTAAAACCGCGCTCTGCTGTAGAAGATCGGTTCTCTCTGATTTTGGGGGATTTTTTTTCGAGCCTGCTCACAGTCGGTTGGACAATCTGTGCTTTAATTTTAGTTTTAGTTCATTTGTAATGTCATCTGATCGCCGATGCATCAGGACAGCACGTATATTATACAAAGCAATAAATCCTTGTGCACAGCAGTCAACTTTTACTTTTATTCAACTGCTGTACGCTCTGTTGTTTGAGCCTTTTTACAACGTGAACTAATTACAGTAATAACTGTGTCATCCACCGAGTGACTATTAACCCCGCGGTGTCTGTGGCTCATTGCGAAGCGCCACATTTGCCTTAAAAATCTGCCGTAGGCCGACACGTGTTAGGACGTAACCTGTGAAACATCCACAGTTTTACTTTATTTTGAATCCAAAAGCTATAAATACACTCCTGGTCTTTAACATTCATCCTCTGATTAGTTAACAGTACATTAACACTGTCTTTCATATAAGTTTCTTTCTCTTGTATTTAGTAATATACATTTTGGATGCCATGTTTATATGCAACGAGTGAAAGCTCGTTTGAAGCCGGGCTGTGCGTATGAGAGTGATATTTCATATCTGACTGAAGTGGATTTTTTTATTATTATTAATAAAAAAATGACATTGTCTGTCATAATTGATGTACACGAGGCTTCCCTCTTTGCCCAACATATGCTACTGTGTGTTGACAAGTTGTTTTGAATACTGATCAAAATCAGTTACTTTGTCTCAAACTGACATTTACTGTTAAGCATTTCTGGAGTTCAGACTCACTGGTGTTAGAAATGGCTTTTGCTGTGTTATTGCATATTGAATGGGACGTGTGGACTGGATAATAAAGGTGGTACATTTCTTACACACATCGTTTGTTTTGGCGTTCTTGTGTTGCAGCTGATTATAACTGTCAGCAATTTTAAACTGAAGTGTTCATGTTAGAAGTATTAAAACCTCAGTATATAAAATGCAGATTAATGTTTTGATGCTTTAAGTTTTTCAGATTTTAAAGTCTTGTTGTTTTTAAATTTGGGTGAATATTTGGACAGACGTGTGAGCTAATGAGTTCACTTTACCACTAAGTAGCTAGTTTCATTAGCATGGTGCATTTGTAATTTGCTGATCTGGGCTAGCAAAAAGTAGACTTTAAATATACTTGGTGTCCATTATTATCAGAGCCCGAAAATCATCAGGAAATTATTAATTGTTGTAATAAATCAAGTGCGTATAGGCTCAATTTTTTTGTAGACTCTTACAGGGTTGGAGGGGGGTTTTTTGTTTTTTTTTTGGGGGGGGGGGCGTCTCCCACCCACCCCCTGGTGGCCGTAAGAAAAAGTGCAAGTTTAAGGCAATTCCACATTTGTCACCTTTTCGACACAGAAACTACATCCTGTTTTTTATGATCAGTCTGATCAAAAAGTTAATTTGCCCATCCCGTCTGATAACACAGTACTAATACAGAAATACGTTTTACTATCTAGAAATGGGTGACATTGTCTCTTTGTCATTTCTCTTATAGAATTAAATGTCAAATATTTTTCCTAATGATCCATCTGTCTACATCTAGTCAGGGTTACACACTGCATGTGCAGAAAGACTGAAGCTCCAGGTCTTGAGGTTGCAGACTGTACTTCTGTTTTCCTCCAGGAGGGGGCGATCTACTTCTTCTCTTGCGAATGTGATGCAGATGCAGTCCAGGGCTGAACCTCAAACAGGGGTGTACCTACAGTCAGTAAATACAGTTTTTTAAGACTGGTAACACCTCCACCACTTCTCACACACACTGTTCCTCCTCTGCTTCTCAGACTCTTTGCAGCTTTTGTTGGTGTCATCTTTCAGTGCTGATTGTACACTGTGGACAGGCTTAAATCGATCAAATTATATCACACCAGTACACCATAGATCAGAGCTATACAGAATATAGATTCTTTAGGATTTTATAAATCCACCCCTCTCTTGATTCTGGAGTTTAAGAAACATCTGCTTAATTATTTGCTTTTTAAAAACACAAATCAAGAAAACAAGATTAGTTTGTTCACCTTCATAAACTGAAGAATCAGTTCTGAGCATCTCAGTGTTACTTTACCTGTCTGCTACGAAGCAGATCTCTCATGTTAAGTGATATTTCACCAAGGACCAGGTTAGAAGTGTGATGCCGGCTGCATATGTAAATATCAGTCACTATTCGGACATGACCTTGTCAAATACAGCAAGAAAGGGACAGGCTGGGGGTGGGTTGCAAAGCAGTTTGCAGATGTGCCACAATTGTTAGGCTAAAGCAAAACATGTCCTGTATGAGACCTACCTAACTTTTTATACAAGCGCACAAAGAGTATATTAATATTTTGCAGTGCAGAGTAAATGATTAATCTCCTCTCAGCATTTGGGAGCGAGACCAAACACATTTCCAGTTTTTTTAAAGGGGTCAGAAACTGCACGCAGTCACTTTCCTGCAGAAGCAGTGAGTTTGCCCTGAGGGGGTTTCTTGTTGATGTGGGGTTACATCATACTCAGCCCAGAGGAACAGCAGGAACTGTGAAAACTTACTGGGAACGCTCCTGTGTGAACGCTGGAACGCCCTGAGCGCTTCCACACTCAGCCGAGGCACCGACGTCCTCGCTGGCTTCGGACGGATCCCGGCGTTCCACTGGGATAAGTGGAGAAAGCTCTCAGCAGACTCCCCAATGACGGGGTGATCAGCGATACTGTGCGATGTCCATGTGGGGTGAGTTTGTGTCTGATCATGAGGAAGACTGTGGGGTCTGCTGCTGGAGCTGAGGAACATCTGAAAGAAGAGATGTGACCTCAGTCTAAGTGCGGTATGTTGTATAGTGCAAAGCCAGATCTTAAATAAATATACAGTAATTCCACCAAGGCCTGAATATTAGATGCAGCAGTGTCCTCTATTTCACCCTCTCCTCCACCCTTCTCTCAAACACCATCATCAGCATAATTTGCCTCCCGCTGTGCAAACACTGTTCCATAATGCATGATGCCTGCTGGATGCACAGTCTCCAGAGATTTGTCTCCGTTTATTATCTCCCTATGATTACGACAAGGAGGTCACAGCCATATGGCACTGATGATGAATGGGGAGTGGTTTACCAGCGATTTGGCTTTGCGTAGTTTATAATTTGCCTCAGAGAGTGTTTTCTTTTTCCCATCATCCGCCTTTGATGTGTCAGTGCAGCAGGTGGAGGCGCTGTTGTTTCCCATCTGCCTGGAGAAAGACAGCAGAGTCAGTAAAGGGGAACGATTATGCATGATAACGACATCAGTTTATCTACAAGTGAACGCTGTGATGAAACCGCTCAGCCCTCAGACAGTTGTGAGGCAGAAATCGCCCCACCCACCACCTGTTCAAACCTTCTGATGAGGGGCAGCCAATAAGATGAAAGTCAAAAAATCATGAAAAATTACTGAAGTGCAAATTAGTTAATCAACTATTAAGTCCAGGCAACACCTGCTGACTCTTGCACTGCCACTCTAAGGTGAGTTGCAAAGGGTTCCTCTAAATAAATTAAAATGCCCTTCTGCAATATTCTGGTCTTTGGGTTCTCCCAGACCTGAAAAACACAGTGATGAAAGCACGGTGTGAAGATAAACCTCTGATGGTACCCTCTCTCCACAAGCAAGTCTAAAATTTCCCGGACGAGCCCCCAAATATGACATAACCCAGCTCAAAAGTTTCTACTTCCTTTTTGGATATAATGTTGATATAATAAATATTGGTTCCCATTTGAACCATAAACAAGGACAAAGCAGTTTGTGCTTTAGAGGATGTCTACTCTATGACTGATAAGTTTCTTTCACATATTATGTCTGGTTAAAAAACACCGAGGCATTCATCTGGAGCTGTCGAAGCTCTTTGTGTTGTTAATGTCCATCATTTATATCCATTTTGGCAGATGGCTTGGTTCTGCTGCAGGTCTCTTCCTGTTGAATGGGAACTTTTTCTCTCCACAGACACCTAGTGCATGCTAACAGGACACTGTTTGGGATTTATAATATTTTTAATGCCAAATGCACCTGTTCTTATATAACACTTTTCTACTCTGAGCAATCAAAGCACTTTTTCCCACTATGCTATTTAAACACATTCATACTCCAACAGATGCACTAGAGAGCATCTTAGGGTTAGTGTCGTGCCCAAGGATATTTGGCAGACTGGACTCAAACCACCAACCTTCCAATTAGTAGGTGACCCACTCTACCACCTGAGCTACAGCCACCGTGGGGCCGTCACTATAAAGAACCTTAAAGCCTCATTAATGCCAGACGCGATTCAGCAAATGTTCCCTGCCGTCTTACGCTCTCAGCGCCTGTTCGATGGGGTCCAGATTGTCCAGGTAGTTGAAGCGCAGTGTGTCTTTGGGACGTCTGTCAGAGTCTCTCCATGGTGGGGGTGCACCTGGCTGCTTCTCCTTTCTCAGTCTTGTGCTGGAGCTGCTTCCAGGTTGCTGCTTGGTGGATGCTGGACACTCCTCCAACCTGATGGCTGCTATTTCTGACGGCTCTGTGTGACCACGGCTTGCTGCTGCGACATCTGGAACCACAAACTGCTGCTGCGATGAAGCACTCTGGAAAAAAAAAAGGGTCTTTTATTTTGTTTTGGTTTTGAAAGCTAGATTTTAATAATGTTATCTATCTGTCTTATCGAGTTGTTAAACAAAGGTAGGATAATTGTTTAAATCTCTTCTGGATCTCCTAACCTGCAGGAGGCTCAGCCGCAGCTCCTGGACTGTCTGGATGTAGTGTCTCTTCCAGACGCCCTGTTCGAATGGTGTCGGGGAGAAGCTGAGGAGCCAGCCGAGCCTCAGACATTTGGGCATCCACAGCTGGTCCAGCTCCACAATGCTCTTCCACTGCCAGCTCACCTGCGCATGGAGGATCGAATCATTCATTTACCAGACTTCTTCACAAGAACAAGGGTCAAAACTTCACGTCACTCCCCATTAATGAATCCACGTGTACCTGGGCACATCGACAGAGGCTGCGTGGGTCCAGGAAGGAGAAGAGATACAGGGAGAGGGCTCTGGGGACCAGGCAGGTGAAGTCTGCGGCCTGCAGGGGGAGCTGTCTGCTCACACTGAGGCTCAGGAACCTGAGCTGCTCCACCGAACAGCTCAACACCAAGTCCTGCAGCACCGCCTTCCTCTGACTGTCAGACCACCTGTCAAACTGGTAAAGACATGAAAGAATACAGCAGAAAAGCCGTCTTCAGCTGAACTGGATCAGATGGAAAAAGAAGTCTGCAGTGAGCACAGCACGGTTTCTAACTGCTAACTGGATTTGTGTGGGCTTCAGCTCACGCTGGGATCACTGTAAGGGCCCATTAGGTGCTTCTTCATTCATCTGCTCACACATACCCACTTTGCTAGAAGGCTTCGTCTCTCTTCAAACACCTACAATGAGACAACAGTGACAAAGGTTAACAACTATACTATACAAAGTATTTAGTTTTAAAGTTTTTAGTTGTTTAATCTTTTGAGGAACTTGGTATTTATGGAAGACCAACAGCGTCAAACAGAAAACAAAGAAATGAGCCAATGTTGTTTACCCTGTGTTTACTTAACACACCATATGTTAAAAAAATTAAATCAAATTGCCGGCATAAACAGGAAGCAATAATTTAAAGAAAATCTAAAATCTAAGGCTTATTTATTTAAATAATCAGTCATTAAGGAAAATTTGCTTCATATAAACTGAATGTATGCCAATAAGGTAAATTCAATTTAGATGTAATCAAATTATTTTAAGTCAAATTACTGTGGCTAATTTTGGGGGGTTTCAAGAGTGCATTAGGCAAACACCTGGTCCTGCAAGCACAGGCTGAAACAGACTGAATCTTACTACATTTAAAAAGAAGCTGAGAGTCACTTGACTCCACTGTTAGAGTTGTTTTATGTGCTCAGTACTGTGTAAGTTTTGAGGGATCAGTTCTGTACTTTTGTGTTCCCCTTTTCTACTTCGCCAGCTTTAACACAGAACACAGTTAGTTTTACTTTCTACAATACTGCTGTACATCTTCTCAAAGTTACTGAAACTATTAACAGCCACCCTTTGGCTGACGGCACAGTTTCGGTGTAAGCTGATGTGACCTTGCTGTTGGCCCGTGGGTTGTTCAGAGGAGTCCAGGTGCTCAGTTTGGTCTGCGTCTTCGCACAGCTTGCAAAAGATCTTGTTGCAAGTGCCATCACAGAGTGCTTCAACAAAGATGATGCTCTAGAATACAAAAACAGTAACTGCTACTCGGGTATTTATTGCTTTTTCTTACAAGTGTACATGAAGCAGTAGTGCCTAATAGTTCCATGTTTTTAAAATCCAGCCAACACTAGCACAGTCCTGTGGTGTTTCACTCACCCTCAGCTCTCCTCAGCTCGCAGAAAGAAATTCAGCTCCCAAACTCACTGTGTAGGTGCGCGCTCGGCCCGGCCTTTGTGTCCACACACTTCTTTCTCCTACTTCCGTGGATAGTTTACTTGTTTCCATAGTAACTGTGAGTGTACGCTCTCCTGCTTGTCACAGCCTGTGACACACATGGTGGCGGAGATGTGGGTGTCGCTGCAGAGCAAACCACAGAGGAGTTTGTGCACAGCGTGGAGTGTGCGGGCCTCACTCGCTCTAATGATGACAAACGTGGTGCAGAAATCCTGACTCTGCAGTTAATATAAAGACCATCTGCTCCGCATTGGCTGACTCGGCAACAAAAGAAAGACAGAAAAACAAAGCATCATTATTTATTGTCGTAGCAGCAGAACCAGCAGTAATAAGCCCGGGACAAACTGTTTACGGAGTAATAACCAACAGTTGGTGCGTAATTAGAATAATAAACCAACAGCATCTTCAGAGCTCAGAACATGTCTGCTGTGTCTCGCAGTCCTCCAGCTTCACGCATCCACTCCCAGCAGTCACACAAGTTTCTGATTCAAAGCCTGCTCGTTCTCGGATGGGCGGTCGCGCGCAACGAGGACAGAAAACCTGCTGCGAAGAAAAACGGAGAACGGCGTCAAGTTAGACACGCAGGAGTGTAACCGGAAACAAGAGCCCTGTGCCTTCAGAGTAAACGTTCGCTGAAGAAGAAACGTTTGTAAATAAAATAAAATAAATAATAAAAGGTCAATCAAATGGACCATTACGGCAAGGCTGGGATGGTCCATTTGGTAAAGTAAATCCGTTGGGCATCTTTCTTCGCCTTTAGACAATAATTCTGATGGCAAAAGAACCAAACGGGACAGGTTTATTTAAAAAAAAGAAAGAAACGTTTGTTTCACCGGAAAAGCAAAGCAAGACACCAAGAAGTCTTTCAAAGTCTCTCTGACGAGTTTTAAAGAATTGTCCTTCTCTCCGTCTTTCTGTGAGCCGCTTAAACCTGACCTGTGAGTCAGTCAGCATGAAACAAGTCACCTAACCTAACACAACCACTGTTCTCTCTGCACATAACAGACAGGAAGTCAGCAAAGAAGCAGTTTTAAATATATGTATGTTTAAGCACTAGCAACCAGTCGCAGAAGCATATTTGGTCCCAATAGTTTAGCTGAACCTACAAACACCACCTACAGCAACACAGTTTGGCACCAAATGATACTTTTGCACCATTAAGATGATTCCCAAAGAGCTGTTAGCTGAAAACTATTACAGCAAAACCAAAAAGCAGCCATATTACACAAATTCAGAATTGTGAAATTTACTACACAAATGTAAACTTAAGAGCACAACTGTTTGGCTTTAACTATATACTAGATGAAAACTTGGATTATATCATTTTGAAAACTAGACATGTGGAGGACAAACAGGAAGCTGTCAGCCAAAACCATCTGCAGCAGATCGCCAATATAAAAGTCATGTCCTTAAGAAAAGGGGAAAAAATCCACCCAAGACCTGACACGTGACCTGAGAGATGCATCTGGACCTTCAGATAATCCATCTACTGTTCACTGACACTTCTCCAGAAATGCTTTCAGTTGAAGGGCGGCTGCCAAGAAGCCATTGTTCAGGAAGTGAAACAGGGAGAAAAGGCTGAGGTATACCACTTTACACAAGAACTGGACTGAAAATCAATGACAACAGGTCTGATGTGAAATTCTTCCTTTCAAGTATTGGATTAATCAGTATGTCGAGGGGTCATCAGGAAAGAGGTACAAGAAGAAGTCTATACAACCACGTTTAAAACACGGTGGAGGCTCTGTCGTGGTTTGGGACTGCTTTTCAGACTGTGCTGTTGGAGATCTTGTCAAAACTGATTGAATTATGAACACAGAAAACCACCGTCAAGTTTTTATCCACCATGCAGTCCCAGGTGGAAAGCATCTGATTCCATTTCTTTATTTTTCAGCAAGGCAGTGATCCCAAACACACTGCCGATGCAGTAAAAACATAGGTGGATAGAAAAGCAAGATCTCTGTCTAAATAAATAAATAAATCTGGGTAAATTCCCAGATGGTTAAACATGCAACTATTTTGCTGGTAATACCTGAAATGAGTAAAGAAAATCAACAGCCTATTTATGCAAGATAATTCATAATTTTATTGGGGGGCTTATATTGGTTGGGTCTGATTATTGGGGGGTCATAACCCCCCTGGAAATTACGCCCTTGTTTGAATGTCCTTCAAGAAGCCTGAGAGCTATTCCTGGAAGAAATGACAAGAAAGTTTGACTATGTTAGTTCAGACTGAGTTGAAGAATAAAGGTGGTCATATCAAATGTAAATCATTTAAGCACAATTATTCAACACTTTTAACTTTTATTGTTGAACTAAAAAAAAGTTTTTATATGTTGCAATAAATTGGGCCAACATCCGTGACTAAGGTGGCAAACAGCGTATCGCTTCTTTCATATGTATTCAGCTCGACTAAAGGTAACTGTAGTCGTGTTTTGGCTTCCACGAAGGCGGGCGTTTGTTGAAGAGGCTTTTAATTTGATAGTCCGTAGCGGAAGCCGTTAAAAAAGTCTCGCGCACTTGTCGCTCTGTGTAGAGGGGGGAGAGACGGGGAGGAGGACGGAGGAAGAGGACAAGAGGAGGAGAGGAGGGTGCTGGTGGAGGGACATTCAGTCATTGTTACCAACTCGAGGAGCGGCGAAGACCCCGCTTACTCCCCGAATTTTGCGGACAGCTTTCAGGTAAAGTTGCTTTGAATTCAGCCGGTGTGGAGGTGTTACTCAGAGACCACCACCTCCGCTGCCGCCCGGCTCGGTGCGGTGACTGATTGCACCGGTGCGGAGCGGTTACCGTGAGTCAGGATGAACTAACCGTCATCTTTTGTCTGCGCCGCGCCGCTTTCACGCTTCTCTCGGTTCAGGTCGCTCGTTTTTATTGCTGCGGGTCAGTTACAGCGGGAAAACACAACCGCGACGAGCCTCCGTGTAACGCTCGGTAGCTACACTCCCGTTTATGAGCAGCAATTAATGTCTGAGTCCCGGTGAGGAGCTATAGGAGGAGCCCGTTAGCGCTGACGCACAGGTAGGCTAATGGACGCGCTTGTGTCGCGTTAATAATGAAAGTTGAAGCGCAGCCCGGGTTAGACACCGGCAGGTGCGACGGAGCAGAGACCGTGTTTGACGTGTTGGTCGGGGGGAAAGGTGCGGGGCTGGGAAGGGTGTGTGCTGTAGCGATGGCTAAAAAATGTGCTCTATAAATAACAAATAACTTTAATAAATGACTTAAACAGTTTCTGAGCTGTGATTAGTCCAGATAACAGGGTAAAAATAATAATATTAATAATGGTCGGAGGTGTCTACCACCACAGCTACTATTACCACTATTATTACTACAGAAGTACTGCCGGACGCAGAGTAAATCTCTTCAGACTTGCCCTTTAAATGCTCGCTCATTTGCTTATTTATTCACTGGGTTTTTAATGATCTATTGCTGTTTAATAATGCATTTAATGTGGTCATTGATGGAACCCAGCCATAGTTAGTGACCTGAAAAGCAGTCACCCAGCCTCTTCAAACAGCCGTTTGTGTGCTGCTCCACTTACAATTAGTCCATTTTTTCAGTTAAAAGGTTTCCTTTTGGTTTGCACTTGTTGTAATTAATGGACCACTAAAGTCTAACCATTTACATTTACAAGCTGCTGTACTGTATTCTTCTGATTGCAGGCAGAGCATCGTTTCCACAGGGGGTCGTCGCTCATATTTCCTCCAGCATCATCGCCGTCTGTGAAGGCAGGAGACGGAGGAGTGTTTTCAGCATCTTAAAGGACCAC
This sequence comes from Pelmatolapia mariae, assembly GCF_036321145.2. NCBI lineage: Eukaryota > Metazoa > Chordata > Actinopteri > Cichliformes > Cichlidae > Pelmatolapia > Pelmatolapia mariae. Next base: position 11,752 of record NW_027052224.1, on the reverse strand, counting down.
AGCATCACTTAGGTGATGGAGGCCCTGTGACTCAGTGTAGTCATGGTGATGGATGCAGCCAACTTGGCCCTGTTGGATTACGCTGCCCAGCCCATGGTGTTTCTCTGTGATCTAACGAGGAGGAAAGGGCAAACAGATAGTCCTTAAGTCTGGTAATTTTTCCCACTTCCTGGTTAAAATACCACGATGCTGACAGGGCTCGAGCCCTCTCCATGAGCCGTCATCTCCTGGGTCTTGCTTCTTTTTTCCTGTACGGATCATGGATCTCCTGTGGGTGCTTTCCGTGTCCATGCTGACCGTGTGTGTTGCCGTCCCCATGGATGCTGTGGCCGGGAGCCACAGTCTGTTCACCTGTGAGCCCATCATCCTGCGCATGTGTCAGGGGCTGCCCTACAACTCCACCTTCATGCCCAACGTCCTGAACCACTACGACCAGCAAACTGCTGCTCTCGCCATGGAGGTACGGTACATCGCTGCCATGTGATCTGACAAAGACAAACTATCTATCTGTACACACACACACACACACACACACACACACACACAGTTATGGCGCTCAAACTCTGACAGCAGCAAAATTCATGCGATTCATTTTTTAAAAAAAATTGCTCTTCACTATATTCTAATAAATTTATAATTTAAAAAATAAAAATATGTTAATATAAAATTTACCCCCTCTCCAAAAAAAAAGAAACCAAAAAAACAGTCACACTCACACAACACAAAAGCTGTTAAATTAAAATAAAGGATAATCGAATATAATAGAATATATATTAAGCAATATGTACAAACTGTACAAAAAAGAAATATATATGTTTTTAACACAGTTTATATTGTTTTTTTAAATGTTATATTTTATTTCTAGATTTTTCATGGATGAAGCCACGCTGCCACAGTGTGTGGGATACGCTAACTTTGGATTTGAGACACAAATGCCTTTAATAGTTTTAATGTTTTTCAACATTTAAAATGAGTTTACATTTTGAAATACACATTTAAAAATGTTTATAAGCTTAAAAACATTTTGTAATTGACAGTGTAACAGGTGAGTAAAGCTGCTGTTAAAAAGGCTTAAATCCCTTCAAGAATTTGCACAAAATGCAAAAATTAGATTTATGCTGCATGTGAAATAGTATGTTACAGTACATGAACAGTGTTATATAAAGTTTATTGTATTATTATTTTAATCAAATCTGCCGGCCAGTTGCAGCTGTTCTAATCTGACTCCAAACTAAACAGAGCTGTGATAAGTGCCTCACACAGTATATGAAGAGTATCATGGAGGATTTCATATATGAGCTTCAGTTATTGTTGGATGAATCAGATCAGTCAGCCAGCAGCATGAAACAGTCCCTCATCTGAGAAGCTTCTTCAGCTCTCAGAGCTAACGGTGGAGATTCCCACATTTTCAGTCCGGACGCTTTTCTTTCCGAGACTACGATGACCTGGATCACTGAGACGCTTCACACACAGCTGAAATTGTGCGCTTCAGAGTTTTTAGCTAACAGAGCTGCCTGGATGTAGTGAGCCACAGGTGATGCTTGCTGTAAATTCACTGTGTATTCAGCTGTACTCGTACCTGCACAGTCCTACGTCACACGGGAGCTGTTGGGTTAAAGCGCTGACTGATTTGAACGTTTGTGTTCTTGTTCTCATGGATTTGTTCTCTCAGCGTTTCTTCTAAAGATGAAATTGGAACCTTTTTGGTGATCGATTGTTTCACACACCATAGTTACTGTATGTTGGTTTCAGCCTTTCAGTTCTTCATTTAATGGAGTTGTGTTAATGCTCCGAATGGGACGGTCTGTTAAACAGGTTTGGATCTGAGCCGTGTGATATTTGTGAGTCCGGTCACTCGTGTTAGCAGCGTCTTCAGAGCCTGTTGGGCTTCCAGTCAGTGTCCACAGTGTTGATAATCTGCCTCCTTTCCTCAGTTGTTTCTCTGCGTTTTGACACAACGTTTTGAGAGCAGCAGCAGATTCATATGTATGTTATATATGTGAAACGAGTGGCACACTTTCTGCTCCCGTGGACACGAGCAGCTTAGATAGGTGTCAGCATGATCAGCTGTGTATTTGCAGCCTACTTAAATGTGGCCCATCTAGCTGCTGAGGCTGGGAGCGTATTACCAAAACATTAAGCAGACAATGAAGGTTTAGTATTTGTCCCTTTGGGCCATGAGAACAGAGAATTATTAAAACACCAGCGATTTAACAGGGCGTGGTGTCCTGAGATGGTTTTGAACCGCACATCTGGCCTGTTGACAGACGAGAGCGATTTGCCACAACGTGTAGGCACATCAGCTGCTGCGCACCGCAGCTATTTTATATAACAGGCTTTGAGCAGTTAGTCAACCGAGTCGGGCTTTAAGGATGCAGAGGTTCATTGTTTTTGGGTTGTGATTTCAGCCTCGTGGATAATCCACAGACTGACCATCCACAGCATCTCACTGTTGTCATGGCTGCTAAAAGATGGAGCACGGAGCAGATGCATCGCTTCATTAAGTTAATCCCGTCCTTTATGGCGGCCGATCCCTTGTGAAGTTCTGTCTGTCCAGTAATCACGGGCCAAACTGCTCTGTTGGCTCAGCTCTCTGCCTGTCTGTGTTTAGTTTATCGATTCCCCGCGTCATGCGCTCTTTGCTCCCTCTCTCTGCGTCACTTTAACCCTTCAACCTCGCCCGGCCCCACCCTGCCCGGCGTAGCGGATGTGCAGCGCTCTGCCGACCATCTGTGCCCGCTCCGGTTCACGGCGCTGTGTTAGACACGCGCTGAGGAGAGATGGAGGGCGGGAGGAGCAGCGTAGCATGAGAATGGAGGTTACGTAACTTTAACGGGCCCTGCCCGGCTGTGGGAGCACGCAGCATCACAGCTGTGGTCACATTCGACCTCATGTTTGGGAAAGATGAAACTGGTGCCATGACCGTGCGCTCGTACCAGCACCTTTCTCGCTGTGCAGCGGTGCTTTCAAACATATTTCGAGGGAGGTTTCTGACGGTCGTTATTCACGTGTTCATTTCTCTGACTGATTGAATGTTACCAGCTGCAAGTTGTTCGAGGCCAGGTTAGCTTTTTACGCCTAATCAGTGTGTGTGTGTTGCAGTGAAGCGAGAGCGGCGCTTCTGGTTTAGACGGTGTTCACTTTGATTGGTCATGGGTTCACAATTAAGTCTCTTTTAGTGCTTGTTTGGAAAACACACGGAAACCCAACAGGTTCCAAAACCACGGAGCCCAGTCTGGGCTCTTGTTTTCCAGATAACTCGCCCCAGATCCAGCTCATGGGAGAATTCAAAGCCTGTGAGACGTCGAGGGCAGCCAAATGAGAATTGACAGTTGATTTTAAAGAGAATTAGGTCCGCTGAATAGGCGTGATAAGGATGATGAATGCCTCGCACTGTGGAGAAACTGGGAGTTGGATGAGAACCAACGCCTGCCGTTCTTACAGTTTTTGTTCAAACCCCCTGAAGAGTCTTTGTGGATTCCCTTTTCATGTCTTGCTTTTTAAGTATTTTTTTGTTCAAGATTTTAGTGTTTTAGGAAAGTAGGACAATTTGTCACGATCTCATAAGAGACAAACTGTGAAAATGCACTTTAATGACTTTAGTTTCTGTGGTGTGTCAGAAGGTCTTTGCAGAGCTTTTCACAGACAGAATTTTCTGTTTTGCACATTTTGTATTTTATTTTCTACAGCTGTGAACAGAATGTAACACAAACCACCCAATTTGTTAAAATGGATTTTAATGTTCCCGTGTTCATCCTCACTCGATCCGTCACCGCTGACCGCCGTATGACCTCACAGCTGAAGTGGGACGGTGGCCTCGGGGCTCGGCTATTTCTGTGTCACAGTGATACTGTGCCACAGTCGCATAGCATAACTGAGAGCGTGGCGGATTTGACTGGCACCACAAAAAGAGAGAAAGGCCTGGGCCCAAATCCCCTCATTTAGAGATAGCTGCACACTGATGAATATGAAACAGTGTGGGCCCATCACAGCAAATCAATTACGCTGCTATGAACTGTCCTCGGCCTGCAGAGCAGATGGCGTGTGGTTCACCGCTCGGTGATGATCGTATTACTTTTCTTTAATTAAAGTCGTTTATAAATCCTACTCTTCTGCATTTATGCATTGTTTTTAATGCTCTAGCTTCTCCTCTGAAAATGGCGTCCATTGCAACCTGCTGCAGAGTCTGGTTGGAGGGACTTTCCAGATCGCAGCTCCAGAGGAGAAGGACTACCAACACCAGCGTCAGGCTCAAACTGGTGGGCTTGGATCTTTTGTTAGGAGAAGATTTTCTCTAGAACGAAGGAGCTGAATGATACTGAGGCCTCAACAAAACCAAAGAATGTCAAAATAAGATGAACAAATGCTAAAACGAGTGCCCAGATATTCTTGGGGGAAGTTTGGCAGATATTATAACAGTTTATGGCAAATCCAGCTCCTTTTGGTGGGTTTCTCTTATATTTAGCAGAAGCTTTCAAGCAGATAAGGGATGGAGCCGTGGCAGTGGCTTTCACAATGGTCGGAGTCATGTGACCGTCACGGCAAGGCCAGATGGACCACGCAACGGTCGGGGCCGACTGAAGATGTTAATTGCATTAGATTGATAACTGGGCTTGTTTACGTGAATCCAAAGCATCAAGATTAGGAGTCACTGCGTTGGGGAAATGTGCTCACTATAGTAGAAATTAGACACACTAGCAAGATTCCTTTTTCTAGGTTATCATAACCTTTGTTTTGTCTTTTGGGTTATTGCTTGTCGAAAGAAGGGTCCACAGCTACACAAAGAATGATCAGCGGCTCAGACTCGCTCATTTCCTCCTCCTTAGATCAGCCTGTTGTCTCAGGTTTACAACAAGTGCAGATAAACTGTGTCGTGTTACAGACTGAAGAATAACCCAGATACTCCACCCCGCTCTGCCTGAATGGCTGTGGAAAGGAGAGCTAAGGTGTGTGTGTGTGTGTGTGTGTTAAACAGAGTACTTTTTTGTGCACTCTGGCACGTTTTAACAGGCTTATTATGTTAGTAAAGATGTATCCCAGCTGATCACACACACACAACATGGTCTGATAAACCCTACCCAGCGTGACCTGGCCTATAAAAGAGCCTCTTGTTTTATTTAATGTCCAACACTGTTTATTGGCAGTGGAGTGAATAAGAAGCACAGCAACCTCTGTGTGTGTGTGTGTGTGTGTGTGTGTGTGTGTGTGTGTGTGTGTGTGTGTGTGTGTGTGTGTGTGCGTGTGTGTGTGTGTGTGTGTGTGTGCGCGTGTGTGTGTGTGTGTGTGTGTGTGTTCTCAAACACTGTCTTAGGAGTGAACGACTCGGTCTGCCATCCGTCCTCTCATGCTCACCCGGTCTCTCACCCTCCTCCCCCACCTCTTTTGTCCTCCCCCTCCCCCTACACAAGGCTCACCCGTTGCCCAGGAAACGGTCCCAATTGTGCCGTTAACAAAAGGAGCGGAGGCTTTCTCGCCTCGCGGGAGGTGCTCCCCTCCGCCCTGCACCCTGACCTCCTCGAGCCCCGCTCTCCTCCCTCTTCGTCCTCCTCCTTCTCCTCCACCTCCGCTCCGGTGATGCATCACTCGTCACCATGGCGCTGAGCTTTGAAATTTAGAGAATTTGAACGGCAGCAGAGGAGAAAGGGGGATAAAGAGTGAGGGTAAAGGGGGGAGATGGGAAGAGAGGTGACTAGGAGATAATTTTTTTTAAAGGGCAAATCAACAAGAAGCAGTCGTCCACAGTGGGCGTCACTGTCAGCGATTCATCAGTCACACCATCTCAGCCTTTAACCTCCTAAGACCCGAACTCTTCCACGGCAGCATTTTTAATTTCTCTCTGATATTTGGGCTGATTGGACCCGATGAATGTAAAAACAAAGAATCACCAGATTTATTTTTTTTTACCTGATTTTTGTTTCTAAGAAAAATGAGAGCCACATGTGAGGATATTCATTTTTAATTTAGATAAAACAGAGGCTGTATAACATCCTCATAAGTGGACATCAGGGCCTTGTAGAGCAAAATTTAGTACTTTGGTCTAGACAACCAGAAATGTGATGTCCACATATGTGGACGCCAGGTCCGAGGAGGTTAATGAAAACCATTAGGCATACTAGGCTGTATTCATAATTAATATATTAACCTTAGATAACAAAACATGCTGGATAGCGTCCGTACTGCAGAGGTGAAACTGAGGTCACGGCTGTTTTTCCCGGTTCTTCAAAGGCTGCTGTGTTTAAGATTAGAGGTTTAGCACAGAAATATGCAGAAATATGCAAATATGCACTTCACTACACCGTCCCAGGAAGGACGATTATTAGAGATGTTGCTCCTGTTCTTCGCCTCAGTTTGATGTGAGATCTGGTTATTGACTGTGAAAGCAAGCAGCGGTCACAGGAGGCTGACACACGTCAGAGTTGTGAGAAGCTGCTGTGTGCTGATCACCAGAAAGACTGGAAACACCACCTTCTTTTTACTGGATAACAAAATAAACTCCACAGGCTCGAACTCTTTACCTCACACTGTGATCAGCACAGTATGGGAAAGTGCAGCTGCAGGACAGCGTGCAGGTCTCTGCTTCAGCATTAACGGCTGCGGGACGCCATCAGTCAGCGACGCTCACAGAAGCCTCGCTGTTGGCCCCGTTGACTGATCATCATGCTGACTCATAAGGTTTTTAAATGTTAACAAATGTGTTTCGGAGAGTCAACAGAGTTTTTGTTTTTTAATAAGGAGGAGATTTATTTTTCTGGGCAGGTACAGAACAAGAAAACAGAAGAAAAAGAGATTTTAGGCCTGATGGTTATTATGGAGATAACGAAGGTTCGTTTTCTTAGAAAATTCAGAGCAGAAACCATCAGATTTAAAAACATGAGGAATATCCTGCTACCATCATTTTTTAAAATGAGGAAAAACAGTGACGGTGTTGCTAAATTTTAAAAGAACATTTTGGGCTCCTTGTGATCTTTTCTTGCATCCTTATGCAGGACAAAGCTGGCTCAGTCGTATCGGACGTGTCTACACTCTCCGTCTTTGTGTCACTTCTTTCCTTCTTTGTTTGTATTTGACTGTCACAGATCTCACTGAGCGAGTTTTCAGCGTTACGGCAGCACTATTAGAATTACTCACAACAAAAACTGTGCAGCAGATCAGCCTCTTATATCTGCATTTATCCCCTCATTGGCTGTTTGTTGGCCTTGTTTTGGACTCCCAGAATGCACCCATTTTTCGGCGACCGGCTGACACGTCTCCTCTGTGTGTGTTTCTGGAAGGACACATTATTCCACATTTTCAGAGATCAAAAATCCCATAACAAACTGCCATGAATCCATAATGACTGCAGCAGCAGGATGGAAGCTGAGATTACATTAGCATACCGCCGGCCCTCCAGGCTTTCAGCGTCCACAGAGTTGTGTATTACACGCTCGATTCTCCTTACATCGCTGACTCTGGGGAGGAAAACGGCACGACGAGCTTCTGGCCGATGGTTCACCAGCTGTTTCTGCTGTGGCCATTAACACTAAACCCTGTGGAGAGTCTGAGGGCTCCACAGGGTCTCGTGATGCTGCTGATTGTGTGGGCAGAGCTGTGACCGGCCATATGTACCATCCACTGGCTCAGTCCTGCTCTCAGTGGCTCACATGATGGGTCGACTGTCATAAAGAGGAGTTGCAGGAGGGTTAAAAGGGCAGGAGGGGGGACGAGGATGGAAGAGGAGTACAAAAATAGAAAAATGGAGAGATGATAGGAAGACAGATGAATGTGTTTTTTCTTTAGTAGATCATCCTGGTAGCCTATATAGTGATTCGGCTTTGGCCCTTGGCGTCTCCCTTTGTAGCGCCGTCCCGTGTGGTACATTGTGTTCTATGGAGCGCAGCAGTAGCCCACGGGAATCAAACGGGAGAGAAAGAGCGAAGATGCAAACTCACTTGCACTGCATTAGATCATGTTTGAGTGGTTTAGCCGTGTTTACAGGGCATCGCTGATGAAGTAATAGATGTCACAGGACTGCTCGCTGGCAGCAGCACGCAACGCGAGTCACAGGAGGGCCGATCACAAGAGTAGCGCCCGTTTCCCTCTCGTGGCGGCCGGCTACATTCAGGATTTTCTGCTGTTATTCCTCCAGAGAATAACCATCCTCCCTGTTGTACCTGACTATAGCTGTAACACGATCGTGGGGAAGCGCTGCAGCCGATACTAACAGTAATTGTTGTGGCAGCTCTGCTACACTGTAAGAGGTGACCAGCCACACAGGCCAAAGCTGTGGTGCACACAGAGGTTTCTGTCAGTGATGATCTGTGAGGACCATTCAGGGTTGTATCGTGAATCTGCAGTAACGGATCAGTTTTAAGGCGGATCGCGTTTGAAGCGCTCGTGTCATTACACGGTGGAGCTCGTGAAACGCGATGACTCCATTTGTGCACACCGTGGGCTGGATGGTTGAGCTCAGTTACGACAGGCGATGCTCTCAGAGAGCGTATGCTGTGCTGAGCTACGACTCGATCATAAATCTGCGTCATCGTGCCGTCTATCGCTGATCCCACGCAGCGCAAAGCCATCAACGCCAGGAAGAGCGATATGACCAAGGCGCTGACAAAAGCTGCACGGACGTGGCTGCTTTGTGCTGTGAGGGCCGAACACCCACTCTAATCCTTTTACAGAATCACGTCACGTGTGTGGCAGGCGAACATGCTGTCAGGAGACGGCGCCGTGTTGCAGACATACGATGGGAACAGTGTTTAAATCTGATTGCAGGTGACAAACAGAAAGTCCTGCGTCATCATCGCTTCTCTGACAGGTTTATCCCCAAACAGCCGGATTTGGACATGTCGCATTTTTATTGCTGTGTTTGCTAATCAGTGAAGGACAGAGGACGGCGAGCACGCCGACACAGCTGTCCAGTTTTGTGCGCGCACGCTTTGATTTTCTAAAATCTAAAATGTGACTGAAATCTGTTACATTTGTAATGCCAACAAGATTCTGATTGGTAGACACACACACACACACACACACACAGGACATGTGGCGTTCTTTGCACTTTATTTAATATTGTGGAAGCTGCGTTGATTGGTTAAACATTAATATCCATTCCTCTAATAAACCCCCCTCCCCCCTCCCCTCCCTGTTCCTGTCTGTCACACGCAACTGTCTTTAAAATCTGGGGGAGGGCAGTGTGTGTGTCTGTGTGTGTGTGTGTGTGTGTGATTGACTTGGGTGTGGCTCCTTCTGTAACACACACACAAACACAAAAACTGCGTGTTTGGCTGTACTCACACACATGCATGGAAACTTCTGACTATTTGCATATTAGCAGCAGGACCCACGGATGCTTCCTGCACACACACTGTCTGTTGGCACAGTTCATGTGTGTGAGAGCATCATTGTGTCGGTCTGTGGGTGTGTGAACGTGAAGATAATACACTTCCTTGTGTTTGTGTAAGCATGCTGCCCCAGTGTGTCAGTCAGTCACAGCGTGGTCCTCCCTGCAACACAAAGGCCCTGTGTGTGTGTGTGTGTGTGCATGTGTGTGTGTGTGTGTGTGCATGTGTGTGTGTGCGTGTGTGTGCGCGTGCGAGTGCGTGCGTGTGTGTGCATGTGTGTGTGTGTGCGTGTGCGTGTGTGTGCTCTTCCTGTCTGGAGATTGTGGGATGAATAAAGGGGGAGCAGAATAATGATTGGGGTGGATTATTAGGAAAGGGGCTGGAGTTGTTTTTATGGACTCATCGCGAGCAAATGTCAGTGGACGTCCTCGGCTGGTGTCCTTGTGCCCTCTGTGGCTCACGTTCTGAAGGTGGAGTAATGCTCACGCTCCGCTGGCGTGTTTCTTCTTTCTGTCTCCACCTGCAGCCTTTCCATCCCATGGTGAACCTGCAGTGCTCCCCGGAGCTCAGGATGTTCCTGTGTGCGCTCTACGCCCCGGTTTGCACCGAGTACGGCCGGGTCACGCTGCCGTGTCGCCGCCTCTGTCTGCAGGCCAAGAGCGACTGCTACAAGCTGATGGACATGTTTGGTGTCAGCTGGCCAGAGGAGATGGACTGCAACAGGTTGGTGCAGCAGCGGCAGTCTCTTTACATCCCTGCTGGAGGGAGGAACGAGACCAGCAAACATCCTTAAAATGATTTATTTTCATTATAAAGTTAACTTTGATAACATTTGAATAAAGTTGCGTGACTGATCTGATGGTAGAGTCAGCGGTTTGCACTTGTAGCTCCCAAACCGCGCTCACCTTAGAAGCTTTTATGTTTCCCCGAGAAGGAGTTTGCTAACATGTGACTGTTCATAGTTTAAGGACAGTTTTTACTTCTTGCAGTTGCATTTATTCTTCAGTAATCACAAAAAATGTTTTATTTTCTGAAAATGATTGATTTAAAAAAAAACGTTTTATTTCCTGTATTTTATTCTGTGGAAAAATCCGATTGGTTTGTTTTTGTTGAACACAGCTGACGTGGGAACAACAAAAACACAAAACATTTAAACCTTGTTTTCCAAACACACCTCACGGCTCAGAACTATTAACGACTTTTTATTAAGTTTAAAAAATATTGATAAGCGATAAGAAACCCCGCAGGGAGCAGAGGAGGTGATATGGTCCTCAGTGCCATCTTCATCTCCCTGTAAATGACATCATTCAGGTCCAAGCCACAGCATGTATGCTAATGCTGCCCCAGCTGCTGTGGCACACTGTACTGGGATCAGTTTGAGCAGACGGGGACCAGGAGACGCAGGCGTGTGTTTGATGCTCATGAGTCGGCACTCGAGCACGTGTCTGTGTGTTGAAAGTGACGCATACATGTTAGTGGCTCTGACTTTTTAGGAAAAGACATGAAACGGACACGTTAAAGGGGAGCAGTGCACGTCTCAAAGTTTAGGGGGCATCATGAAACGGTAAACGGGGTCAATTAGCTTGTTTGTCATTAGCTTGTGTATATCCGTCCGTTGAGCTTACTCGCTGATAAAGTCACTAAGAAGAAAAAAGGCTTGAATGTGAACGTGTCTCAGACAAGTTTCAAGTGTCTGCAAACTAAACTTGTCCTTCACTCTGCACCTGTAGGACGACCGGGTGCCTGCCAGGTATAAAATGTTTATGAATTGTTATGACGGCGTGCACTATAACGCTGGCATCATGTGTCGCCTGTTGTTAAAGGCTCAACAGCTGAAACGAGCCCGAGGTCACCGCCTCTCGTCTGCTCTCAGGTTCCCAGACTGCGACGAGCCCTACCCCCGCCCCGTGGACCTCCTGTCCGGCTCGGACACGACCGAGTCTCCCATCTCCGTCCAGAGGGACTACGGCTTCTGGTGTCCTCGCGAGCTCAAGATCAGCCCCGAGCTCGGTTACTCCTTCATGGGGGTGCGAGACTGCTCTCCTCCGTGTCCCAACATGTACTTCACACGTGAAGAGCTGACGTTCGCCCGCTACTTCATCGGAGTCGTGTCCATCGTCTGCCTCTCTGCCACGCTCTTCACCTTCCTGACGTTCCTCATCGACGTGTCGCGATTCCGCTACCCGGAGCGCCCGATTATATTTTACGCCGTGTGCTACATGATGGTGTCCCTGGTGTTCTTCCTGGGCTTCCTGTTGGAGGACAAAGTTTCCTGTAATGCAGCTAGTCCTGGGAGGTTCAGGGCTTCGACCGTGACTCAGGGCTCCCATAATAAGGTCTGTCATTGGGCTTGAACCCTCCTGGTTTTCTCCTCCTTCCACACGTACAGATCGATACAGACTGTGTGTTTTTCTGTTCTTTGGCAGGCCTGC